>NC_056737.1:307177615-307360115 GCF_019279795.1 Protopterus annectens
CCCTTGACCACCTGGTCTTCATTTCATACCTTTTACCAAGCATTACAAACTGGATTTGATTTCTAGAGCCAGAACTGGGTTTGCTAGGTCTATTTTACAGAATCTCATAGACCAACCCTCTCAACCTACCACCTAGGCTCATACCTAAAGCTTTGGTACTCTTCCTACAGTTCTGAATACTGCAACATGAGACTAGAAGGACATAATTAGTTGTGTAAGAACTTACCATAACCTTAAATCTCCTTCACTTCCATGTTGCAGTATTCAGTCCCCCCTCCTACCCATTCTTACACTCTCTTTATCCTTGTATGGCATCCCCCTAGCTCCTGTCCATCCAAACAGGGCACAACAGGCACATACCTTTATAACGTGCTTTCTTGCCTGATGGCATATGTGGGTCTGAAAAGCTTTTTTGTTGCTTTCCAGGAGTATTGATGTATGCGGCAGTCATTTCTGAAGTGGGTACTTGCAGACATCACTTTATAACCGACGTCTGTTTATGGCTCTTGCTGGCAATGTCTCATGTATCCCTGCTCTTAAGACTTTGATGTACTGGCTAGAAGTCCGATGCTGCAGGCAGCAGCCTCCCTACAGTTATGAATACTGCAACATGGAAGGGGACATCTAAGGTTATGGTACGTTCTTACACAACTAATCTTTTTCCTCTCCTCCATTGTCTTGATGACCTTTTTGAAAAGTCCACTAGATTCATTAAGCATCACCTTCCTTAGGCAAAGCAAAACTGGGGTGGATCCAGTGTTTGTAGGTCCCTTATGCCCTCTTTGATCTCCATGATAATTCTTTCCATGGCTTTGCAAATAAGACCAGTCCGACTACTGGATTTGTAATTTCCAGGATTTGTTGAAGGCCCTCCCTTTTGAAAGTAGATGACCGTCACAATTCAGTTTACTTGGCCCAAAGCCTATTTTAAGAATATAGTTAAATAACTCCAGAGATCCTGATAAGTCTTTTAGACTATTCAGGAGGCATCCTATGATGTTGGTGGGCCCCACTGAGGCTGTGTTCTTGGCTTTAGTGAGTGCAGCCAGTACATGCTCCCTAGTTATAGTTGGAGGGGTTAGGTTTGAGGGCATTACTGGAGGGATGGGTGAGAGGGGTAAAGCTGCAACTAGATTGTCCGCTAACAGTTTGCTATATCGCCGGACTTAATGAATTTGGTACCACTACCACCAGTTCAGCACATTGCTGTGTGCTGCCCTTGAGATTTCTGATATAGCTGTCGAAAGGCTTATAGTTATCCTTCACCTTAACCTCAAAGTTGTCTTTGTTTGACCTAATTAACCCTCTTAGTTGCCTGTTTACTTTGATAAGAGTTTTTTTTATCTTTATGGAATTACCTTTCCTGATTTTTAATTTATTTTTTCCTTTTGTTATATATCCTGTTTAATTTGGGATGCCACTAGGCTAGGACCTTTTTCCTGAAGTAGTTCTGAGCTTACTTTTGGTAGGCACAGCAGCCTCTATGAAGCCATTGAGGGTCTATATCACATCAGTGAACGCGAATATATCTAACTTTAGTCTAAAAGCTGCAAAATGCGAAGGAACAGATCAGCGAATTTTTTTCCCAGGGAAAGAAATTCACTGATTTGTTCCTTCGCTGTTTTCAGTTTTCGGACTTTGAAGATCAATATATCAGTGTTCCCTATTTCTATCGTTCACTGATGTGATATAGACCTGCCATTGACATTGTTGTATGGAGTTTCTGAAAGCCTTGTCCAACCTCACAAAAGCCTTCGACACAATACCCCACTGGGGCATCATAAATAAGCTTACCAGTTTAAATATCAACTCCTGTATCACAAGATGGGTTGCAAACTGGCTCCGAGATAGAACCCACATGGTCAGAATCGCAGGTGCCATGTCCGAATCCAAACCAGTTACAAGTGGTGTTCCACAGGGCTCAGTTCTGGTGCCTCTGTTGTTCGGTATATACTTCTCTGAGGTTCAGGCTAACACGGGGGGATTATGGCTGACAAAGTTCGCAGATGACTGCAAACTGGGGGCCATAATCGAATCTCCAGCTGACACAAGCATCCTCCAAAAGGATCTCACAGAGACGGATGCTTGGTGCCAGAGCCACGGCCTCAAACTAAATGCTAAAAAGTGCGTAGTCATCCCCTTTGGGAAAAACAAGGTGCCCACAAATTACCACATAGGTGGTAATCCATTAAGTATGGAAGAAGTAATTAGAGATTTGGGGACCAACGTAGATAGTAATCTCTCCTTTGATAATCACGTTGCCAAAGTGGTTAGAAAGACCTTCTATATAGCCCACCCTATCATGAAAGGGTTCGCATCTAGATCAAGAGAGGTCATTGTGCCCCTCTACTCGACACTCATCAGGCCCATAATTGAATACAATGCCCATTTTGGGATGTACCTTACCCGGCACCTGCAGCAACTGGAGAGACCCCAAACGTACCTCACCAAGAGGATCATGGGCTACAAACAGATGTCCTATGCAGCTCGACTAAAGAAACTCCATCTCTACTCAGTTGCTTACCGCCTACTCAGAGGCGATCTATGCCTGATGTACAAAGCCATGTCAAACCCAGAATTAATGGACATGCTCCACCTCAAAAAATCAAAGTCCCTTAGAGCTACACGCTCCAGGGACCTAAACCTCAGCACAAAAATAAATAGGACATGCTGGAGAGACAGATTCATTTCCCAGAGGCTCCCCTCACTCTGGAATAGAATCCCAATTCATGTTAGACATAGCCCCTGCTGACCCTCTTCAAGCGAAATCTGGACGCGTGGATGGGAAATCGCAAATTCACCCCTGGGATCTCTTCTGTGTCCCTGCTAGACAGAGGCACAGTAAACTAATCTTAAAAGGGTACCTTCTGTGACCTACCTTACAGAGGCACAGTAGGCTAATCTAATAGGGAGGCGGAAGCCAAATACACTCTGGCTAGGCTTATAAATGCCCTAGGGCAGATAGCCTAGTATCTACCTATGAGCCTATATTGGAAAGCCTAGAGTGGAAAGGTGCGAAGCAAAGTGGTCTGACCATGTCCTCCTAAGCTCATCAAACTGTATTCCCTTAGAATAACACCCGAAAGATAGTTGTTGAATCTTTTTTGCTCATATTGTGGCATCATCCTCAGTGATAGTAATATGCTGCTCAGTGCAAGGCTCATAGCAGCTTGAAAGATACTGTTTGAAATCTCCATAATGTGTCTCCATTTAGTCGAAGGGGGGTACATCTCTGGTACATCCAGCTATGTGGACTATAATGGAATCATATTGGCACCTGTGGCGTAATATTGTGTGTGTGTGTGTGTGTGTGTGTGTGTGTGTGTGTGTGTGTGTGTGTGTGTGTGTGAAAGATTTGGCTTATCTGGGTCCAGATAAGCAACTTACAGATGTTCATTGTGTTATACTACTGCAGTCATCACACCTGGAGTTATTCTGCCGTCAGGCGGTCCCGCAGTCCGCCGAATCCCAAAGTCTTGGTCCGGCGTCTGTTGTCACTTCCCTGACGTCAGTGTGACAGGGGGATAAATGAGGCAGCTGACGCCATTTTCTTCTGTCTTTCTTGCTGCGTGGTGCCCGAAGCAGAAGCAGTTAGCAAGTGCTGGTCGGCTACCTCCTGAGATTTTCGAATCGAATTTCAGCCCGAAGTCTTCTCTAAAGCTAAGTACCCCGTTGGGAAAACTTTTCTTGCCTCAGACCGATGTCAGACAAAGTTAATAATTGCATTTCTTGTGGGAAACAAATACCTCATAAGCAAGGGAGCCCGCAGGATTTTTTCCAGGGGGGTGCAAAATCCAGAGCCCCGCCCACGTAACCCCAACCCCCACTGCCCCTCCCCCTACCCCACACAGCCCTGCCCCCACACAGTCCCTCACATACATACACACACACACACACACACACACAGCCATTCCAGCAGTGTCCCATTACTTGGTTATTTCTCACCATTTGCCACAGACACTGTTCAAATCTATTAGTATGCATACTGTCTTATGCTTTACTTCTACAATGATTACAGATATTTGGATTTAATTCACAACTTTTATTTCAAATTTTATAGCAGAAACACTGCAGCACGCATTTCACATTTACTAAACAAAAGCAACAGTCTTGCAATGAAAACAGACTTAGCATTAAAACTTCTCTGCTTTTGATACTCACATTGATGGAAACAGCATTGAAACCCACATTCAAAGAGAATGCATCTGGGCAGTGGCAGGTTAAGTTTACCTTTAGGCTATTTTCAAAGCATATCAAATGCACACATTTTTAGGCCCATGCAAAAGTACGGTGATTCATGTTCCTGATGGGAGGTAGGAAATTCACCCCGGGGATCACTTCTGTTGCTATGCTTGACAGTGGCACAGGAAAATAATTTTCTTGGGCGGCGAAAGCCAGGGTACCTTTGGTTAGGCTTATATAGGCCCAATAGCCTAGTTACCTACCTATGAAACTATAATTGAATTATATCCCTTGTACAGCACCTGCACCTCCTGTTAGAGTGTATTTTAAATTTACAGTTTTGAACATTTTCCAGTAAGCAGTGAAACAGTTCAAAACATATGAACCAGTAATGACAAACTGCCTAGTTCAGAACATTTCAAACATAAGGCCACTCAAACTTCTATCATTATAATCCACCAATATTACTCCATATGCACAATCTCTGCAGTCTGCAGAAGTCATCTGAATTCCACATTACAAAGATCTGAAACTAATGAAGAGATTGTTGCTATAAAACATACATTTCAGTGTTTCATCTACAAATGTAGTGCCCATTGCCCTAGAAGAATAGATTGCCTATGTTACATTAAAAGAAATGGTATGCTGGTATATTGCAACAGGGAATATGTAACAAGCTGAAAACTAGGTTCATAGTTACTAGGCACCAAAGGGACATACTCAGGACAGGACTGCAGCACCCCATCCCCTTAAAATACACATTTACATGCTGTGGGAGTAGAAGCTACAGCTCTCTGTAGCAAGATGCAAGTATGCTACCTGCTGTGCTACTAACACTGCTTTAAAATTCTATACTACAATGATACCATTTGCTAAACAAAAGAGTTGCACGTTTGTACAAACCTAGCATGATGATCAGCAGTAAACTTATCTTCCCTTGAAGCTCTCAATTCCTTGAAAATAAATTCCACCTGCTAACTCTAAGTAGGTCATTTCAGACACACACACAGACTAGAAATATAATAATCAAATTCTTCTCTATTAATTCTTTCTCTACCCCAAACCACACACACAAAGACACACGCAGACAGACACACACAAATAACAATAAATAAACAACTCACATACCTACTTCCATTTCAACTCATTATCTACCTGTGGAGTGCGGAGATATACATCCCAAATCCCAATCCAGGACCACCACACCAAATTCAGCTTCCCATTTGCCAACTCCACTACATCTGTCCACTCTTCCCAAAAAGATACTCTGGTTTATTTTCTTAAATGCAAATGTAAGGAGCCTCATCAGTAAAATTCAAGATACACATGCATCCATATGGACCATATCCCTATACTCTCCCCGACATAATCATCATTACAGAAATCTGGTTAAAAAAATGTAGCAGATATAAATAAATACTCCTCTCTGGCTGCAATATTCAGTCTTAGATTTAATACTAACAAGAACACACACCACTACCTCTGGCAGTCTACCTGATACCTAAATGTTAACTTACTTGCCCACAGTTATCCAGACACATTACATTAATAAATTAATTACAGTAAAGTTCACAACTTAACCTTTTCTGCAAAGATATAGTCAGTGAAACATTAAAAATTAAAAATGTAGCAGGACTCCCTTAAGAACTCTTCCTCTAAATGACACAGACACACGGTGTGTCCAATAACAAAACCTTGCCAAAAGGGAGAGATAAACGGTGACTGAAAAATGTATAAAGCAGTCTTACTGCTACAAAAACAAAGGGATAAATAAAATCATGGTTTCAGTGCTAAAGACTAAAAGCATATGGATGAACCCAGTACATCAAGGCAGCAGCAAATTAACCAATCACAGTAAGCTAAAACAAAACAATAGCAATCATACATCTGTTCTGAATTTACAATGATAGTCTACAATGTGCAAAATAGGAAAAGTCACAAATATAAATGGACTTTCTTTATCAAAGAAATAAAATATTAACACTGACATTTTAATAAACGATCTAAAAACAAAAAGTGGAAAAATAAATAGTTGTATCAGTCACTTTCTTCAACTCAGCTTTTATAAATTATAGGCCTCATCCTCATGGCCATCTTTAGCCAGCCACTGCCAGGAAAGCACACGAGGAAAGGAAAGCAAGATGGCAGCTCATCACATCGTGATGATGCCTGGAGGGACGGTCGGACGTTGAATTGGTGCAGGATTCAGGAATCAGGAATCAAAATAAAGTTTGCTTTTTAAAGTAGGAAATGGGGTTTCAAACACGGAGGTGCAGTCCAGAGCACCACTCACTCTCACACACTCAAGTGAAGTGTGCCAAACAACATCGTACTATAGGGCGGTTAATGCCAGACATTACCATTTTAACGCTTAAAACTGCATGTTTAATACTTGCCACATTACACAGTCGTAAGCGACTGTTTCACTATCAAGATCAAGGATGTAGCTGTGCTTCATTTTGCATAAAGCTTGCATTCTGACAGTTCCCATCGACAGTCATCTGCCACAAGACTGTAATCAGTAAGTTTAAGAATTTTAACCTCTCCTTGGGTAGCAGGAATACGCTTTTTTATATGTCGTATAAATTTGTTCATCTGTTCACCTACCCACAACCCTTTCCCATTTTTGCACATGGGCACAGGGTGGTCTGCATCGCCGGCTGGATAGACCTGCCACAGTAGTTATTCCACACAGCACACTCGCACCTATGGCCAATCTATTTTGTCCAGCCCACTTAGTGCATGGTTCTGGAATGTGGGAGGAAAGAAACCCCCACACACATGAGGATATGTAGGCTCTGCACAGAAGGCACCCCAACAGAGAATCGAACTGGGGAGCCTCCTGTTTTGAGGTAACAACGCTTTCTGCTGTGCCACTGTGCCTACCTGTAAAATTAATTCAATATTTATAAGATATATCTAATCAGCAACGTTTTGTTATATTAGAAACCTTTAATATACAATGCATGCTTAACCTTCAGGACACATTTCTTATCCTTGATAGGTCATGTGTACCTTTTAAAATTTCTTTAGGTGTATTAAGGGCTGATTTACTCATAAGAGGCAGCATTATGCTCATCACAACTGCAGTAGATGTCTTGGCTTCAAAGCCATAAATTAAACTTAAAAAAGTAACAAGTGAGATAGCAAAAAAGAGGAACATGTCCAACTCAGTACAATAAATGCTTTTATGTTACTACATGTCTAGTTAAGGGCTGGTGATTAATCACTTCAGTGTCTAAGTATCTTTAATTCCATATCCAGGGTATAAACTGGGAATTGGTAAATTATTGCTCTTGTGTTAGGGCATAACTCATTTGCATATGTTATTTTCTGGACTGTGGATACCAGTTATGCCTGATCGCTGTGAGCCACCAAAAGCATTTAAAATGTCGTAACCCTGACCCTAAAACTCTTATCTTTATCCCTAACCCAAAATCTGTAATCCAAACTTCAATGCTGAAACTGTAATCCTAACTCTAAATCTAAAACCCTTATCACTGAAACACAACCCTAATCCTAGCCATAAAATTTGAAAACATTATTTCATAATGATGAGGATCTATGTTAGGCTCTATGTTATGAGTCATTGAGTTTTCAATGATTGTTTTCCATTTTACCTCAAAAGCAGCTTACTGTCTGCAATTTTTAGCTTAATTTGATTATGCACTGCCACGCCAGTTTTGCGTTTTGGCGCTAAGTGTTCAGTCAGTCTTCACCTTCAAAAGTACAAAAAAAAAACCAACCTACCTTCTCTTCTTGTAATAATACCAACACCATACACACCCCCACCACCAGTCCAGTCCTTCCACCACTCACCACACGAAACACGATGGTTTGGCTTGCTCCTGAGCACGAAATCTTCAAATTCCACTTCCACCGATGTCCACCTGCAGTCTTCTTCAATCTTCCATCAAATTGCAAGTTGTGCAACTAACTACGCGAACGAGAATAACGCGCGATTACTTAAGGAGGAGTTTGAGGCTTGTCGAGTTGTCGTCATGCCAGACTCGCGTCAGTCATGTGACTGCCTGGCACGCCATCTCCAGTAACAGTTCAGGCTACGGGGAAAACAGGGGGAAAAACAAAGTAAGTAGGAAAAAAAAAAAAAGTCTGTATAGCGAAAAAAAAAAAGTGTGTATAGCACTAAGTGTGTATAGCGCTAAGAAAATCCAGGGGGGTGCAAGTGCACCCCCTTGCACCTGCCTGCGGGCGCCCTTGCGCATAAGGATTTTCATTCTTATTGTATTCCTTGCCTAGGCCCAGACCACGACGTCTCTGGTTGTCGGTTTTGTGCTAGGTTCAACAAACGTACAATCAAGCGTCGGGCAGATTTCGCCCGACATTATTTTGGCAGAAAATTTAACTATAGCATGTCGTCGGAGCAACCGACATCAGCAATGATTAAAAAACGCAAGGATAAGGGCAGGCAACCAAGGCCAAGACCAGATACCGAGGCCTCAGCAAGGACTGCCACCGGTTCTCTGGTTTTCAGCGAGGCGCCTGCGCAGCCCCGGACTACCGCTGATATAGAAATTCTGACTGCCTCCCAGACCGAATCAGCTGGGCCTCAGGAGCCGGTTCCATCTCACCCCTCAGACGCCAACCCTGACGGTGATCCGGAGATTTTGGACAGGCCTTCGGTTTCTGAAGGTGTCTTCAAACCGACAACTATCTCGATTAAGTCTTATGCTAAACTTAAAGCCCCCTTAAAAGTTAGGAAACTGCGTCCACAAACCCCCCCCCCCCCAACACACAGGCCCCTATGCCTAAAAAACAGATGTTTAAGATGGCTGAGGATTTAATTACCCTTATCAGGGGTTCACAACCCCCTCCTGACAAAAGTCCTAGACTGGAGGAAGATTATCCTTCCTCTGACCAAGCATCCATTTCCTCAGCTAACTCTGAGGATCAGGATTATTCCTTCCTCCTTATGAAGACTCAGATGCTGAAGAGTCCATTCCCTCTGTCCCCCCTGAAGACTACCCTTTTGGGGAAACTTTACACACCATGAGGGAACACTTCTACTGGGAAGGCCAAGATTACTGTGACTCTAAGAAAAGACTCCGTGAGTTTCTTCTTCTTCCACAGCATAGACTCTTTGCAGTCCCTCCAGTTTTAGACATTTTGGATGATGTTTACACCGAATCTAGTCTAAACCCAGATTCCTTACCTCCTGCACCAGCTAAACCAGACAGATACTGCAGAGTTCCTGATTCTCATAAGTTTCTATATAAAAGCCCTGTTGCAGACCCTGAAACCATTTCCCAGGGTCCCAAAGGGGTTAAGGCCTCTACTGCTAAGAATCCACTATCTTCTGAAAGAGATTCCAGAGCATTAGAAAGATGGGGGAAGAAAGTGTACACGTCTGCCACTTTGGCCATGAGGGCCTTAAACTGCCAACTCCACATGCTAAAATACCAGCAGTACTTGATTACACAGTTAAAGCAGAAAATGATCCCTCACAGATCAACCTGATTTCAAAGAGATACAGGATTTGCTGCATGCAGCAGAACAGGTGGGAAAGCATACCTTACAGTGTGGTTTTGATTCATTGGAAGCCTCGTGTAGAGCAGCTGTCGCAGGATCTGTAATACGTAGACATGCTTGGCTAAAAGAGCAAGCCTTACCAGAACATGTCAAAGCAAAGTTATTGGATGCTCCATTGCAGAAAGATGTGTTGTTTGGTGTCAAAGCAGAGGAAGTTTTGAAGAAAATGGAAGAAAAGGCAAAATCTATGCAGACAGTTAAAGATTTTTTACAGGTACAACCTCCTCGTTTCAGCAGAAACTGGCCATCAAAAAACTGGTCCTTTCCTGCATCAGACAGACGCCAAAGGGGTAGGTACAGACGCCCAAGAGGCACAGGCCAGCCACAAGGTTCTTTCAGGCCTAGACAATGGCATACAACAACTCAGAGGTGGAGACGAAAGATCTCAACCCTTCAGGAAACAAACACAATGACTTCCCTCTTCGCCTGCCAAGCAAAATTGCCCTGGCAGCACCTTTGGGAGGAAAACTGGCTCTATTTCCACAAAATTGGCGCATCATAACAAAGGACAAATGGGTTCTGGATATTACCCGAGGCTACAGATTTCATTTTCACATTTTACCACGGATGAGAGGCATGTCAAATCTGCTTCCAAACCAATGGGCAGAGGCACAAACGCAAATTT
The DNA here is from genome assembly GCF_019279795.1 of Protopterus annectens. Lineage (NCBI taxonomy): Eukaryota > Metazoa > Chordata > Ceratodontiformes > Protopteridae > Protopterus > Protopterus annectens. Next base: position 307,187,973 of record NC_056737.1, read on the forward strand.
CAGCTCTCATGGATATGAAAGCAATTCAGAAGGAACCTACAAAGGAGCAAGGTCAAGGTTTTGACTCAAGACTATTTCTAGTACCAAGAAAGGACAAAGCCTGGAGACCCATTTTAGACCTCTCAATTCTAAACACATACCTGGAGGTACCCAAATTCAAAATGGTCACACTACAGCAGCTTCTTCCCATGCTGGGCAAGGAGTCTTGGCTGGTAACGTTGGACCTCAGAGGCATACCTGCATGTCCCTATCAGACAAGATTGCAGAAGATACCTCCGATTTTTGGCAGGTACAACGCATTATCAATTCTCTGCATTGCCCTTTGGCTTATCTACTGCGCCCAGAGTATTTACGAAATGCCTGGCATCAGTAATTGCATACTGCAGACAACGAGGAATACAAATTTATCCATATCTGGACGACTGTCTGATCCAAGCGGACAGCAAGGCCATTCTATTACAGCATCTGGCTTTTGTAACAAAGCTGCTAAGTTGCCTAGGTTACACAGTAAACAAAAAGAAGTCAAAGCTAATACCCTCACAAGACATAATATTTCTGGGTGCCAGCTTAAATACAACGGCCCAGATGGCTTATCTCACGCCAGACAAACAAAAGTGACTGATTCAATACTTCAAAAAGATGGCAACTTTTACCCAGCTCACTGCAAGGAAAATCCTGCAGGCATTGGGGTTCATGGCATCCTGCATTCAACTAATTCCACATGCAAAGCTGCATATGAGGAAATTGCAATGGTACCTGAAAAGTGTATGGACTTAACACAGGCACAGCCTCGAAACAAGTATACCTCTCATTCCCTGCCTTCAAAAAGAGTTCCTATGGTGGGCTCAAGTATGTCAAATAAACAAGGGTCTTCCTTTTGTCTTACCCTCCAGCAAACCAAACTGACAGACTCTTCAGACTACACCTGGGGAGCACACATGGCAGGACAGTGCATACAGGTCAAATGGTCTGCAAAACAAATGCATCTACATATCAACCAAAAGGAGATGCTAGCTGTGCAGAATTCACTGACAGCCTTCAAGGACCTCTTGCATCCAGGACAACTACTAAGGACAGACAACACCACAGTTATGTGGTACATAAACAAACAGGGAGGAACACACTCCTACCCTTTATGCAGACAGGCAATGACTTTGTGGAACACAGCATTGACTTACCAAGTACAACTGCAAGCACAATTCCTGCCAGGAAAGGAAAACATATTGGCAGACGAAGTAAGGAGAAATTTGGCAGATCATCACGAGTGGAGACTACACCCACAAGTATTTTTCAATGATAACTCAAAGGTGGGGACACCCAGACATAGATCTATTTGCCTCCCCCAACAATTGCCAACTACAGAAATTTTGCACAAGGACTCATCATTCCCTAGCCTGGAAAGTGGACGCCCTATCATTCAGTTGGACAGCATCGGCAGTCTATGCCTTCCTACCTCTACCTCTCTTGACCAAGGTATTACCGAGTCAGATCAGAGAGACCACAAATGATCCTCATTGCTCCGGACTGGCCACATCAAGCACTGGTACCCATTACTAAGGACCTTGACTCACAGCTCTCCATGGATCTTACCTCAATTCCCACTTCTGTTGACTCAGCAAAACTCTCAGATCCTTCACAGTCAGCTCAGGACTTTAAATTTAGCTGTATGGAGAATACCTTGACTTATCAATCAACACTCCTCTCAAAGGACATCCTGAATGTCCTTTTGGAGGCCACGAGGCCCAGCACCAGAAAAACTTACTCAGACAAATGGAAAAGATTTTGTGCATGGAACCAGGCTAAAGGCCAAAATCCTTGGATACCAAACATTCCTCAAATACTGCAATACTTAACTGAGATGCTACACAAAGGCCTTTCCTTCTCATCCATTAAGATCCATGTTTCAGCCATTTCAGCTCAATATAATATGGATCCTCCCATATTCTCACACCCTTTACTAAGGCAGTTTCTCAGAGGGGCTAAGAATATAAGACCCGCCAGAAAACCCCCAATGCCAGCTTGGGACCTCAACTTAGTTTTAGAAAAATTAACACTGCCTCCTTTCGAACCAGCCTTCTCAGCAGAACTACAATACTTGTCATGGAAAACAGCTCTGTTGCTGGCTATCACCTCAGCACGCAGGGTCTCAGAACTACAGGCACTTATGGCAGTGGAACCTTTCATCATTTTCCATCAGGACAGAGTCTCTTTACGAACTAACCCTACCTTTATGCCAAAGGGGTAGTATCCAGTGTGGCTTTGAATCAGACCATTCATTTACCCACCTTTTATCCAATCCCCCAGAATAAAGGAGAAAGATTCCTTCACTCTTTGGACATTCACAGACAGCTACGTTACTATTTGGATAAGACAAAGACCTTCAGAAAAACTGACCAACTCTTTGTATCCTATGCTGCAGGTTCACAAGGAAAGGCTATTTCAAAACAGACCATCTCCAAATGGATAGCACATTGTATCCACTTTTGCTACTCGCACCATGGGAAAGCAGTGCCTGTTAATATTCGGTCCCATTCTACCAGGGCTACAGCAACCTCAGCAGCCTTTCTCAGGGGGCTTCCAACCAAGGACATTCTGGAGGCAGCTACTTGGAGTTCAGTGCACACCTTTACCAAGCTCTACCACCTTCCATTATACTAAAAAACCAGAGCTGGTTTTGCCACTGCAGTTCTGCAGGGCATCCTAGCTTAACCTAACCCAGTTTAGTACCAGCCACCCATCCATAGCTTTGGGATTCAACCCAAGTGTGATGACTGCAGCAGTATAACACGATGAACATAGTACAGTTTTGTACCTACCATAAATGTAGATGTTCTAGTGTATATACTGCTGCAGTCCAGGTTACCCTCCCACCATCCCCTCTACATACCAGGGTGTTAGTTATAACTCCATGTACATCAATCTATTGGATGCATGTCTATATGGTGTATTTGCTAACAGCTAGTACTATTGTTTATCTACTAAGGTATTTTTGCATAGTTATTTGTATTGCCTTCCTAGTTGGAGGCACCTGACATCTGGGGCAAGAAAAACTGAAGAAAATGGCGTCGGCTGCCTCTTTTATCTCCCTGTTGCACTGACATCAGGGAAGAAGTGACGACAACTGACGCCGGACCAAGACTTTGGGATTCGGCCGACTGCGGGACCGCCTGACGGCAGGATAACCCCAGGTGTGATGACTGCAGCAGTATATACACTCGAACATCTACATTTGTGGTAGGTACAAAACTGTACTTTCTCTCCCTTGTTCAGCCTAATTAGAGGAGCATTAGTATATCTTGCAGTGGAATCCGCTATGATGAGATCCCTGAAGTGTTTGCTTGCTCTACAGGCTTAGTATTTGGGGCACCACTGAGAATAACTATGTGTAGTACTGGGTGTTTTTTTTTTTTTTCTTCTGAGTGCCTTTGGGCTTGCTGAGGCATAACTTCGACAGCGGGTGGTTTAGTTGATCTTTGTTTAGGGAGATTGCTTTTAAGTGCTTCTGCATATGTTAGTGGGTGTTGTGCATGTGTGTGTGTTTTGACAACCTGATGTGGACTTCTATATATGACAGTTTAGCCTCCAGTGTCATCGTGTAATTACACCTCTCATACTGTTTGATCCTAAAATAGGCTTTGTGCCACGTAAACTGAACTGTGATGGTCATTAATGTCAGTAAACATAAGACAATTGCTACACTGTCTCAAGATGCCCATATTCACCAAGCTGATCAGAGATATTAGGAAATTGCATATCTGAACTGACCAGTCCTTTGATTTGTGAGCTACAAGGTGGTGTATTGGGGTTAGAAGGCTATTAAGGGTGGTTTGTGCAGATTAATAAAGGTGATTTATTGGAGCAGATTAAACTAAACCTTACTAAATTCTTCTAACCTTAATGTTTATACAAAACTGACTTCATCTAAATCTATAGGTATTGCCACTTTAGGCCCAACTAGCTGCTCTGTTTTTTGGCGCAGAAGGTATTTGCACTATATTGCTGCTTTACATGTTAGTTTTATGGACCGTTCTACTGAGAATTTGCTTTCTAGATGTTTGCTACTGCACAGGGCACTACTAACCCATGCAACCATGCAAACTTTGTGCCAGTACAGGGAGTAAAAAACAGAAAACTAAATGAGATCCCCTCTGGCCAATAAAATTAATTTGTTAGGAGTCCTTTTGTGCTTTTCCCATCTCAGATCAGGCAAACACCACCTGCCACAAGATGAATAAACCCAGTCCTCTTGATGTAAAAGCAAAGTAGAAGAGACCCACAGGTGCAATGCTAACACAAACCACTTAAATTACTAGCTGGAAATCCTCTGCTGAAGGTGATTTTTAAGTCAGTAATGGTGAGAAGAGGAGGATTTTTAAAAAAAAAAAAGTGAAATACACACACAAGCAGGAAATAAAAGCAATCACTCAAAATAACCTAACTGATTTAGCAGTCAAAGTTACTTAACTTTGCCTGACTGGCACCGGATACAAGTAAAACACTTCTGAAATGCAAGAATTACAAGCTTTGCTGAGTTCCACGAAAATGAGCAGGAGACTATGTAGGTAGTTTATGCAAGAATACTTGTTTGCTGGGTGCAGTAGCATGGGTTTATGGAAAACAGTGGGAGGGGAGAGTACAAAAATAGCTTACATAACTGTCAATGGCGGTGAAGGGGAGGTGGACTTTGAAAATCAGATGATCAATAAGGGATGGAGGGCAGCAACACAGCCTTATAACAGCAGAAAGGAGGGGATGGTTTTGGGAGGATTGGGAAACTTTAAAGGAACAATCAGGCTAGCTACGGGAGGGTAGCAGTCAAAGGCAGTATTAGCTCTTTCAGAAACTAGCTTAATGTGCTTTTAGGGATGGGGCAGACACAGAATACAAGTAGGTAAACTAGCAGTATATAAGTACAAAAGTGGAATAGTACTAGACTTTGCAGACTTTTACCAGTAATAGTGTTTATGGAAAGAAATGTAGTAATAAATAAGATACAAATCTGGTGGTAGTACGCAGTTCTGCCACAACTGTGAATTAAGCTATGAGACTTTGGTCCAGCAGGGTTTAAAATACAAACATATTTTTACAAGTACTTTTTTCAGGGAAACTGGTTGTACTAAAACTGCATGATCCCACATATATTTAAGATGCTACCAGGGCAAATTTAGCACAACTGGCCTACAACAAGCACTCGTTCATAAAGTGGGAATACCTGCTTGAACTTAAGAGAATGTCGAGTGGTACTGAGTTATGTAATGGAGGCTTCTATATCACACATCAGTATCTTCAACAGATGCAAGACCTGTATCTCCTTGAAGGGAATATTCCACTTCTTGGGGAAATTATTGCCAAGAAAATGTAACCTAGAATGTGGATAAATCATTTTAGTAACTTTATTGAATTAACACTTAAAGCATATGCAAAATTAAATTAATATAAAAAAATCTATATTAACTTGTTCCTAGTTTCAAACATTATAAATGTATTTTTGTATAATTATCAATCCAGCATAACATAAATTGCTCAATTCTTGCCTTCCCTTAAATCTCACTCCTGCATGTATTGTTTCCACCACCATCTTCCATTTTTCTATGTAATTTGTTCATACCCTTTTCTAAAGATTCCACGTCCAGTTTCATCTTTTACAATATTCTGTACTTCAAATGCAGTTGGTTTATACTTTGATTTCCATTTTCTAGTAATTGTTTTTCGGCAGCTACCAGAATTAAATTTAGCAAGGCTTTACTCTGTCTAGGCAATTCAGACCCTCTATTGCCAGCTCCCAAAAAAAATCCTTAGTTACACACATTTGCCCACCCAATATTTCTGACAGAGTACTCGGTAGGGAAATTTTAAGTATTCCAACTCATTACACTCCCAAAACATGTTCCCAGTTAATTTCCTTCCCCATCATACCTCCAACATTTGCCATCTACCTGAGGAAACATTTTTTGGAGTCTGATTGGGGTTTAAAATACCTATGCAAACACTGTTGAGTAAAAATCCTAAATCTTCTAGACTTTCTTGTATATTTGGGACCATATATACAAGTTCTCTCTCTTTCTTTAATTGCTTGTCCAATCTTTCTTCACAATCTTTTCTAACCTTTTCTGATTCCTATAGTTATCATGCAATGTTTTATATGCCCACACCCATGAGTACCTCAATAACGTACTAACTTAACCAACATGCAGGACTATTTTCAAATAATGAAGTTTTAACCCTCCTGATAGGAACAATTGTCCCAAATTGACATCCACAATCTCAAGCTTTACTTAACTTAAAATTTAGGCTATCCATGCTAAGACAAATGTTGTAGCCTGTGCTGCTACTAACACTTATCGCTGTCTGTTCTCAGCTTTATATTCTCATCTCAGATGTGAAAAGCTGCTTGCATGGTTTCAGATACAGTAAACTGTTAACTGTCACTCTCAAGCAGCCAGCAAAAAGAATCGAAATACAGTACAATTTTCATGCGTCTCACTTTGTTTTCCCCCGCACAAACATACCTTACGATGTTATGTGGTCTTATCTCGCCTACATTCCTTACTCACGGGTTCGGAGCCGAGAATCTGCTCCGACTTGGCCAAAACTTTCTAGCACGAAGTCTCTAACTGGCTGGGCTAACCCGGTATCCCGGGGTGCACATCGCCCTAGCCCCAGATCTCGTTTGCCGCTCGTAGAGTTAGGACGTGGTCTCGCTTGTCTGTGGCTATGTACCCTTTTAAAATACTTTTAGTATTTTAGCAGTCTCTTTTTGACAAAAGCTATTTTCATAGCTATTCCTCGTGCTTGAATAGTTGCGTGAGGTTGAGAGTTTAGTTGTTTGTGGTATCTCTACTGTTTCGCGGGCTAGGCCCGTTTAAGTTAGAGAACCTAGTCCGCTCCTGTGTCCTCCTGGTTGTGATTTGCTGTTGTTAGTGGTTAAAAAATTTTTTAGGAAGCGTTCAAGTTAGTTTCCTTGTCCTGTCAAGTGTTTGTCGGTCTTCCCGCCCTCCCTCCCTTAGTGTTTGACTCTTGTCGGTTGTGTGTGGCGCGGTTGCTTGCCATGTCGAAAGAACTGAAGGAACATAAACCCTCTGGGTTTAAGAAGTGTACTAAATGTGGCCATAAAATGTCCCTTACAGATGGGCACTCCATCTGCGTTTATGGTCTTGGTGCTATTCACTTGCAAGAGTCCTGCAGTTTGTCATGTTTTTAGCCCTAGGCTACTGCAGGAACATAAAAACAAACTGATTTTGAAGGGTCTGATCAAGCCCTCCTTTGAAGAGGCCTTGGAGTCTTTCCCGCCTTCTAGTACCAAGTCTAAGCCTCCTAAGGCCAAGAAAAGATCTCCGGCTCCGTCTGCTTCTTCGGAGCCATCGGAGAAGGTCTGTAAATTGGATACTTCCTCCTCGGCTCCACTGTCCTCGGGGCCGAAGGAGAAGGTCTCGGAAATGGACACTACATCCTCTGCTCCATTGCCCTCTGGGCCGAAGGAGAAGGACTCTGATATGGATACTACCTCTTCGGCTCCATTGTCCTCTGGGGCCACAGGAGGTATCTGTTGTACTGGGGTCGACCTCGGCTCCGATTTTATTGGAACCTCTCCGGAGCAGGTCACCCAGTGTCAGGCATGAGTCTCCAGTCCGGGAGATCTAGATCTCCTATTTCTTCCAAATCCTCTAGGCTGTCTGATTTGGATGTGGATAGGGTGGTTCAGAGGCTCCTACAGTCGCCGGTGTTAGCAAACCTGTTTTCAGCTCCGACCCAGTCAGCTCCGGTTCCCATGCTTGTATCGATGATTCCTCCTCTGAACACCCATGTGTTGTTGGAACCGGAGTGCCCCGCGCCGAGTGATGTTCTGGTGTCTGCTCCGATACCCCAGGTGAGTCTGTTGGAGCCAGCTTTGGCTCCTACCAGGTCGGCTCCGTCCTCTAGTTTCGGCACTCTGGTTTCCTCAGTCAGACCCGAGGGGGATGCCTCGGGACTCCTGTCTGTTCCGAGCCTCGCTCTCGGTGCTTCGGCTCGGGAAATCTCTACTCCGGTCTTGGTCTCTGAGACTTGTCGGTCCTCTGATCTGGGGGGACCAGCCTTCGAGGCCATGAGGAGCGCCCTGGCCAGGCCGTCTGGTACATCACCTGGATCGTTCACTCCATCCCCTTACACCCCGGCTAGAGCCTCTGATGCCCCCCTATCCATAGACGGCGGAGCCCGAAAGTCTGGGGATACTCGCTCTCGGTGCTTCGGCTCGGGAAATCTCTACTCCGGTCTTGGTCTCTGAGACTTGTCGGTCCTCTGATCTGGGGGGACCAGCCTTCGAGGCCATGAGGAGCGCCCTGGCCAGGCCGTCTGGTACATCACCTGGATCGTTCACTCCATCCCCTTACACCCCGGCTAGAGCCTCTGATGCCCCCCTATCCATAGACGGCGGAGCCCGAAAGTCTGGGGATACCCCCTTGAGCAGTCCCCTACTTTCTGAGGGCCCCTCAGTCGGTGCCTGAGGAGCCTCCCAGTACGAAGTCGTGCAAGAGGAAGCACATAGACTCCCAGGATGAGTCACTCACTTCAGATAACGACCTCGAGGAATCAGAGGGGTCCCCCAAGTCATCCTCTGATTATGTCTCTTTCTCCGACATCCTGGAGATTGAGACAGAGAGGCGACTGGCCCTCCAAGACCCCCTCTGAGGAGGAGTCTGTATTCCTGAAGGCCTTTGGAGCTCAACCCTCTGCCTCCTGGGTGTCTCCACCCTTCGACGAACTCCTGGACTTGATTTGTCGAAGGGTGTGGGAGAACCCCAATTCCGTGGAACCAGTGCCCAGACATCCAAACAAGTTCTTCTCTGCTCCCCCGGGCAAAGAGTTTCTTACCAAAGGGGTTTCGGTAGATGCCTTGGTGGTGGCGGCAGCCACTCAGCAGGAAGTTGCAGAGGCTTCTTCAGTCCACCCTGCTAACAAGGAGTCCAGGAGTATGGACCGGTATGGGAAAGCGTACCCTGTCTTCAGCGACCTTCACCTTATGGTCGTTGAATTACCTCTGTCATTTCTCTCTGCTCCAAAGAGATCTCCTGAATGAGCTAGGAGATACTCTGACTGGTAACATGCCTGAGGCGGTAGCGCAGACTGTTAACGCCCAGTTGTCTACCCTAGGGTCCATTGTCAACTCGTCCATGAGGCTCATATCTTATGCAGCCGAAGGGGCGGGTAGGGCAGGTAGCTCAGGCGTAGCTCTCAGAAGGCCAGCCTGGATGCGCCTGTGTCATTTCATGGAGGCCTTTAAGTCTTCCTTCACTGACTCCCCCTTTGATGGGTCCTCTCTCTTTGGACCCAAAGTGAAAGACGCCCTCACCAGATGCGAACAGGAGGGAAAGACCCTATCTGCCGTAGGGGCCCATTTTTCTCTCCCTTGTAGGCCTTATCCCAAGGCTCAGAGAGGAGTGAAAATGTGGTTCAAAAAGTCTGAGGTCCTTTCCCACGGCTCAAGGTGAGTCCCCCTCCAGATGCAGAGGAGGGGGGGGGGTTATTTTGGAAGACGCCATCCTAGAGGCAGAGGGGGCCCCCGCAACTCGGGAGACCGTGATTCTTTTCACGGCTCTTCCTTCCAGCGTTGCTGAGGTGTTGCCCGACTGTGCTATTCCGGAGCCAGTTGGGGGCCAAATTTCATTGCATCCGGAAGCCTGGGAGAGCATCACCCAGGATCGTTGGGTGCTTTGAATAGTTACCGGAGGTTACACTATTCCCTTTGTGTTGACACCCCCTCCAGTCAGAAAGATCCCAGACGTCCCACCCAGTCAATGGGATCAATCAGCACTAGAAGTGGCAAAGCTGCTAGAAAAGGGAGTCATTCAACCAGTCCCCTCAGACCATGTCGGATCAGGAACTTACGCACGACTCTTTTTGGTGCCGAAAAGAACAGGGGACCTGAGGCCCATTCTGGATCTGTCGACTGAATCGCTACGTTCTGAATGGTCACACTTCAGTCCATTTTTCCACTGCTGGAGAAAGGAGTATGGATGTGCTCCATCGATCTCAAGGATGCCTACTACCACATCAAAATGGAAAAGGCATCCAGGAGTCATTTACGCTTCAGGCTAGGAGCCAGTCACTTCCAGTTTCGTGCCCTGCCCTTTGGTCTCACCACAGCCCCCAGGGTGTTTACCAAGTGTTTGGCAGTGGTGACAGCTCACCTGAGACGTCTAGGATTCCAGGTGTTTCTGTATCTGGACGACTGGCTTCTCGCCGCCCCCACCAGGCATCTGCTCGTTCAAGCCAGGGAGCTGACCATTTCACTTTGCCAATGTCTAGGAATTACTTTGAACTGGGAAAAGTCTGCCTTGCAGCCCCCACAGTGTGTTGTTTTTATAGGTGCAGAGCTGGACTCTATTCAAATGTGCGCCTTTCTGCCACAGGACAAGGATAAGGGTGTTGCAGTCTCAGATCCACTCACTGTTGCCCCTCAGAAAAGTTCAGGCCAGGTTAGTTCTTCAGTTCTTGGGATCTATGGCCTCCACCATCATGCTGGTTCCTCTGGCCAGGTTACACATGCGGATCCTACAGTGGCTTCTGTCGGTTCAGTGGTCTTTTCAAAAGCTTCCTCTTTCCCACTTGATACTTCCCACGGAGCGATGCAAACAGGACCTTTTCTGGTGGCTACACTCCTCCAATCTGGACAGAGGAAGGAGCTTGGTTCCTATGTCTCTAGTGGCCACGGTGACCACGGACGCCTCCCAAATGGGATGGGGGGGGCATTATCTAGGCAGGACGGTCCAAGGCACCTGGCAAGACCACGAGGTTCATTTGCACATCAATGTTCTGGAGATGAGAGCGGTGTTGCGAGCACTCCAGGACTCTCTACCTCTGGGAACGATTGTAATTCACTCGGACAACATGTCCGTAGTGTGGTACCTGAACAAGCAGGGGAACCAAATCTTATCCCCTCTGCAGAGAGGCCATGCGAGTGTGGCAGTGGGCAGTGTCTTCCCAGCGGTTTTTAGTGGCAACGCACATTCCGGGTAAGTCCAATGTGATAGCGGACAGGCTAAGCAGAGCTATTCTGATGCCTCACGAGTGGTCCCTGAACAACTGAGTGGCTGTTCAGATCTTCAAAAAGTGGGGTCAGCCTTGCTGCGATCACTTCGCCAGCCCCCTCAATGCCAAATGCAGCAAGTACTTCACTCTGGTTCCCCCACAGGGGGAATCTCCTAGGGACGCTCTAGCTCATGATTGGCCTCCGGTCTGGTCTACGCTTTCCCTCCTTTTCCTCTGTTGCCAAGAGTGATACAGAAAGCCATATCCTTGGGAAGCAGGATGATTCTTATTGCTCCACACTGGCCTCGACAAGTATGGTGCCCCTTTCTTCAACAGTATGCACTGGACGGTCCGTGGACTCTGGACCCAGTGCCGGACCTCCTGATTAACATGTCATGATAACTTCACCCATCCCTGCGAACCCTCAGGTTGACAGCCTGGCTGTTCCAATTCCATCCCTAGTCAGGCTACATTCATTTTCTCCTGAAGTGGTGCACATCTTGTCTTCTCATAAGTCTTCCACCAGGAAGATTTATTCCAGCAAATGGAGGAGATTCTTCATTTGGGCTCAGGCCCAAGGGTTGGATCCCTTCACAGCCCCTATTCCGTCGGTCTTGGATTTTTTAGCCATGTTGTTCCGTCAGGGCTCAGTGCCTGCTACCATTAAAGTACAGTTGGCCGCAATTTCCAATTTTCACACATCTTATGAGCCCTCTCTTATGAGCCACAAGCTCTGTAAAGCCTTTCTAAAAGGCGCTTGGTTACTTCGTCCCCCAGTTTCTGAGCCTGTACTGCCATGGGACCTGAACTTTGTGCTACAAGCTATTAAGTCACCACCCTTCGAACCGGCTGCCACTTGCGACTTTAAATTCTTATCTTGGAAGACTGCTTTTCTGATAGCCATTAAATCGGCCAGGAGGGTATCAGAACTTCAAGCCTTGTCCATTAAACCTCCATATTTGGTCTTTCACAAGGACAGAGTCTCTCTCGGGCTTAACCCGTCTTTTCTTCCGAAGGTGTCATCCCCTGTCAATCTTCATCAATCTATTGAGCTACCAGTGTTTTTTCCGAACTTTTCCAATAAAGCAGAGTTCAGGTTTCATCAGTTTTATGTGCACAGACAACTGAGATTTTATTTACATAGGACGAAGCAAATTAGGAAATCTGATCAATTGTTTGTGTCCTTTTCAGAGAACCGAGCAGGTTGTCCTATTTCCAAGTGCACTATTTCTAAATGGATCAGAGACTGCATTTCATTCATCTACTCGTCAGCAGACAGAACTTTACCCTTTCCCGTCAAGGCTCATTCTACCAGGGCTATGTCTACGTCAGTAGCTTTCCATGCTAGGCTTTCCTTGGATGATATTTGTGCTGTGGCAACTTGGGCTTCTCCCAACACTTTTATTATTCATTACAAGCTGGATGTGGCTTCTAGGGGCCGGGCTTCCTTTGGTTCCACGGTTCTCAGTAGTATCTTCTTATGAGCCTCCCAGGATAGAGATGCTAGGGACGCTGTCCCGTGAGTAAAGAATGTAGGCGAGATAGGACCACATAACATCAGTTAGTTTTGTACTCACCATAACGATCAATGTATGTGGTCCATCTCGCCTACATTCCTACTTACCCTCCCACATGCCCCCTTCCTAGAAGAATTGTTTGGCTCCGTGGACCCTTCAAGGTCAGTGATTTGTTCCCCTATCTGGCTGGATTTCTTCTAGTGTTTGAGTATGGGTTATGAGTGTTATGATTGCAAACAAGATCTGGGGCTAGGGCGAGGTGCACCCTGGGATACCGGGTTACCCCAGCCAATTAGAGACTTCGTGCTAGAAAGTTTTGGCCGAGTCGGAGCCGATTCTCAGCTCCGAACCCCTGGGTAAGGAATGTAGGTGAGATGGACCACATACATAGATCGTTATGGTGAGTACATAACTAGCTGTTTTTAGAGTTTGAGTTTTAAAAAAGATGGGAATAAATTCCTTGTCTCCCCAGCCTGAGAAAAGTCAAACCAAACAAATAGTGTAGGGTACAGTATTAGTCAGGCCTATTACTCTCAAGCAACCAGAAACCACAGTTATCCGGCATCTACCAATCCCTATGAGTGCTGCCAGTTAATTGAGAGTTTACTGTATCCAGCATCTACCAAATCCCCATGGGTACCAGTTAACTGAGAGTTTACTGTAACATTAACTATGTTAAGTTGTCAATCTCGCCTTCATTCTTGCTGGTTGGGATCGGAGCCGATCCTCCGCTCCGACTCAGCCATCTTCTGTAGCTCGAGAGCTGTTTACTGGCTCGAGGCTACCCCTTATCCCATGATGCCTAGCGCTAGCTACCCAGATCTCGTTTGCCGCTTCAGCTGCGAGGTTCATGGTTACTAGCTCATGCTTGTATATCTTCATTAATCTGCCTTTTTTTGTCAGATTAGGGTTTTTTTGTATTGTAATTGTTATTTTATAGACTATAAGCAGTAGATTTTGTTTAGTGTATTGTAGGTTTCCCCCTTAGAACTCGTTTAAATTAGAGAGTCCCCCCCCCCCCCTTCCCCTCTGTAGTAGCGTATTAGTCTTTTGGTTAGGTATCCGTTTGAGTTAGAGGCTTCCTAGTCTTTAAAAAAAAAAAAAAAAAAAATCTATCTTATATTGTGTTTTTTTTGTGGTAGTGTTCTGTTTTTGCTTAGTGTTGCTGGCCTGTTGGCCAAAGTAGTTTAGAGTTGTGATTTTTCTTTTTGCTGGATATGTCTAAAGAATCCAAAGTGTTGGGATTCAAGAAGTGAGACTCATGCTGTCAGAAGATGTTTCTGACATATGGGCACACTTCTTGCGTCTATTGCCTAGGCGCAGTGCACCTGCAGGACTCTTGTTCTATCTGCCATGCATTTAGCCCAAGAGTTCTGCAGGAGCGCAAGAATAAACTTATTTTGAGGGGTCTTCTCAAGGCTCAGGATTCCCCGGCCAAGGCTCAGCCAGTGAAATCCCCTAAACCAGCCAAATTGTCTGCTCCCAGCTTGGAGCTGTCATTGGCCCAAGCTTTGCCTACTACGTCTTCGGTCCCGGCCGGAACCGAGGAGACTGCTTCCTCGTCTGCTCCACTAGTACGCTCGGAGTCATCAAGGACCCAAAAAAGGCCGAGGTCCCCTTCGCTAGAGTCCATTCATTCCACTCCTCTGTCTCCCCTTTTGCAGAGTGACCACAGTCATAGATCTGCACACTCTTCTCTGTCCTCTAGACTCTCGGACCACGACGTGGAGAGAGTGGTCAGTAGGTTGTTGAAGTCGCAGGCACTGGCCAAAATGTTGTCCAGCCCTCATAAGGTGTCGGCTCAGTCCATCTCTATTGATGTTCCACCTCCGACTCCATTGAGCTTAGTGCCGGAGTTTATTGGGGTTCGAGTCGTGGAACTGTCTGCTCCGATAACTATTGCTCTTTCGGATCCGTCGTCTGCTCCGATCCCATTGATGGTGCCTTCCGTCAAGGGATCTGGGTGCTGAGACTCCCTCATCTGCTCCGAGGGGGTGAGTGGCATCGGTCCCTTGTCCGACCCCGCTGTCCCTCTCTGAGCGTTTGCGCAGGTGAGCTCGGCTCCTACATCGGCCTTTGAGCCTTCTCTGCATCATGGCAGGGACGCCTTCGATGTCATGAGGAGTGTGCTGTACTCCCAGTCAGCTCCACCTTTGACCCCCACTGGCTCCGTTCCCCGTAATGCCTGCGTCAACCTCTGTCCCTCCTCCAGACCCCAAGCATGGGGAACCAGCACTCCAGGGCACCCCATTGGGTGTTTCTTGTTCTTCCAAGGCCTCCCCTGATCATTCAGAGGAGCCCCCTCGGAAGAAGTGCAAGAGGAAGCACATTGACTCCCCCAAGTCTGTCACTTTGGATACGGATTTGGATGAATCGGAAGGGTCCCAGAGATCCCCCTCTGAAGATGTTTCCTTCTCGGACATCCTAGAAATGCTTAAGCAGAGGGGGAACTGGAATACCCTAGCCCCTACCAAGAATAAATCCGTATTCCTGGATGCGTTCGGTTCCCGACCTTCAATCCACTAATGTTAGTGGTGGCTCAAAGGGCTTGGTCAGCCCCGGATACAGTGGAACCAACCCTGAGGAGGCCAAGCAAGTTTATCCCTGCTCCCCCAGACAGGCAGTTCCTTACTAAGGGTGTTCCTGTGGATGCCATGGTGGTAGCAGCAGCCACTAAAAAGGAGTTAGCGGAAACTTCTTCCACTGTCCATCGTCCTAACAGGGAGTCCAGGACCATGGACAGATACGGGAAGTGAATGTTTGCTTCAGCGACCTTCTCCATGAGGTCACTGAACTACTTAATGCCATTTCACCAGGCTTCAGAGGGATCTCCCTTCAGGATCCATCGGCTGAAGGGGCTCAGGCTAAAGTGGCTTCTGAGCTGGCAACCCTTAACTCAGTAGTCGACTCCTCCATGAGGCTCATTTTCTACACAGCCGATGGTGCGAGTAGGGCTGCAGGCACATGCGTGGCACTTCAGAGACATGCATGGATGCGGCTGCGTAACCTTGCGGAACCCTTTAGAGCATCATTCACCAACACTCCCTTTGACGGTTCCTTTTTGGACAACAGGTGAAAGACACTCTCTCACTAGGTGTGAGCAAGAAGGCAAGACTCTGCCGTGGGAGTCAGTTTTTCCACTCCTTCCAGACCATACCCCAAGGGTCAGAAGAGTGGGAAAATGTGGTTTCGGAAATCCCAGGGAGGTTTGCCTGACACACGTAGTGGTTTTTCCTTCAGGGGCAGAGGAGGAAATAACAGACGCCGCCCTCATGGCAGAGGGGGTCTGCAGAACCAGGGCAGCAGAATCTTTCTCTGACAAGTCCTTCCAACATCCCTGAAGTGTTGCCCGACTGTCCGCCTCTGGATGCAGTCGGGGGAAGACTTTCATTGTACCCAAAGGCCTGGCTAAACCTAATGCAAGACAAATAGGTACATTCAATCCTATCCAGAGGTTACAGACTCTCATTCTTTCAACCCCCTTTACCGTCACGCAAATCCCCCCCAGATGTTCCACCCAATCTGAGGGACCAAGCAGTTATTGAAGTTTCAAAACTGCTTGAAAAAAGTCATCGAGGAAGTCTCGGCAGACCAACACGGATCTGGAACTTACTCGAGGTTCTTTTTGGTACCAAAAAAGACAGGGGACTGGAGACCTATTTTGGATCTCAGCAGACTGAACAAGTCTGTTCAAAGAACAAAGTTTCGGATGGTCACGCTACAGTCCATTATACCCTTTCTGGGTCACGACAATTTGATGCGCTCCATAGATCTCCAGGATGCATACTATCATATATCAAGATGGACAGACGCTCCAGGAGGTACCTTCGCTTCTGGCTGGGAGCCAGTCATTACCAGTTCAGAGCTCTGCCCTTTGGTCCCACCCCCAGGGTGTTCACCAAATGTATGGCAGTGGTCACAGCTCACCTGAGGCATCAAGGATTCCAGGCGTTTCCATATCTAGACTACTGACTCCTCACTGCTATTACCAGGCATCAACTTCAAGCCAGGGACTATACAATTTCAATTTGCTCTCAGCTAGGCATTACTATAAATCTCGAAAAATCTGCCTTGTTGCCCTGTCAATCTATTACTTGTATAGGAGCAGACTTGGACACAAGGAGCATGTACGCAAAGCTACCTTCGGACAGGGTGTCCACAATTCGCCAGCAAGTTCAATTCCTCATGCAGTGCAAAAGGGTACAAGTCAGGTATGTCCTTCAAACTCTAGGCTCTATGGCAGCGGCAATTCTTTTGATACCCCTGGCCCGTTTTCACGTGAGAATCCTTCAGTGGCTTCTATTCACACAGTGGTCCTTCCAACAGCTCTCCATGTCTCATATGATCATGATTACAGAAGCATGCAAAAGACACCTTTCCTGGTGGATGGCCTCCCCTCTAGTGACTCAGGACAGACCCTTCATTCAGCCCCCTCCGGTTGCTACAGTGACCACAGACGCCTCCCTGATAGAGTGGGGGGGGGGGCATTATCAGGGAAGGACTGTCCAAGGCACTTGGCAGACTCACGAGTACCATCTGCATATAAACGTCCTAGAAATGAGAGCTGTGCTCCTAGTGTTGCAAGCTCTTCAGACTCTCTCCCTTCTGGGACCATTGCAATACAATCGGACAACATGTCAGTGGTGTGGTACATCAACAAGCAGGGCAGAACTAGGTCCTACCCCTTATGTCGAGAAGCGCTCAGACACTGGCAGTGGGCGATTTCCTCCCACCGATTTCTGATTGCAATGCACATCCCTGGGACATCCAACGTCATAGCGGACAGGCTCAGCAGAGCTATTCTCATGCCTCATGAGTGGTCTCGGAGTCGGGTAGTTGCGGATCTGATCTTCCGCAAATGGGGACAGCCTTGCTGTGACCCTTTTGCTACCCCCTTCAATACCAAATGCAGCAACTACTTCTCCCTTCTTCCGCTTCCAGGTCACTTTCCTAGAGATGCTCTAGTCCACGATTGGCCCCAGAGACTTCTTTATGCCTTCCCTCCGTTTCCCTTGATACCAAAACTCATACAGAAAGCAGTTTTGTTGGGTTTCAAGATGATCCTCATTGCCCCCTACTGGCCTCGACAGATATGGTTCCCGTTCCTGCACAGTTACCTTCTCGAGCAGCCCTGGACTCTGGATCCTATTCCAGACCTGCTGATCCATCAGTCAGGAGGGCTGCATCAATCTCTTCAAACACTCCAGCTTGCAGCTTGGTTGCTCCACTTCCAACCTTAGCCAGGCTTCCCAGCATTTCCCCGGCAGTACGCAGCATTGTTTCCTCCCATAAGTCTGCCACTAGAAGGACTTATGCTAGCAAATGGAAACGTTTTTCTTGTTGGGCAGAAGCCAGGAACATTGATCCCTTCACAGACCATCTCCACGAAATCTTGGAGTTCTTAACGGAACTCTTTCATTTGAGGTCCGCTTCTGCTACAATCAGAGTTCAATTAGCGGCCATTTCAAATTTTCATGTTGGGTGGTCTAATGCAAACATTATGTCTCATAAGCTATGTAAAGCCTTTCTAAGAGGGACTACTCTCCTTAGACCCCCATTGAGAGATCCCCCTCCTCCATAGGTCCTTAATCTGATACTAACAACCTTGATTATGCCCCCCTTTGAACCTGCAGTGTCCTGCTCCATTAAGTTTCTATCTTGGAAAACTCTCTTTCTGGTAGCTATTACTTCAGTCAGACGAGTCTCTGAACTTCAGGCACTATGCACCTGTCCTTCATACTTAGTATTTCATAAGGACAGGGTTGCTCTGAGGACTAATCCCCTCCTCCTTTCCAAAAGTCTGCTCAGAAAATAATTTGAATCAATCTATAGAATTACCTGTGTTTTTTCCTAACCACACCAACAAGGCAGAATACAAGTTACATCAACTGGATGTTCATAGACAATTGCATTTCTACCTGCATAGGACAAAGGATATTAGGAAGTCTGACCAACTATTCCTCTCCTATGCTCTGGGCAAACAGGGTCTCCCAGTTTCCAAAGTGACCTTATCCAGGTGGTTGTCTCACATTATTACCTTTATCTATCAACTAAGGAACAACGACTTCTATCAAACCGAAGGGTCATTCTACTAGGGCCTTAGCCACCTCTGTAGCCTTCCAGTCTAGGTTGCCCATGGACTCCATCTGTGCTACTGCTACGTGGGCAAATCCTCATACCTTTATTTCTTATTACAAGTTTGATTTGGTCTCCAGGAGTAGAGCTAACTTTGGTTCCACTGTTCTGAAGAATCTGTTCCAATGAGCCACCCAGGATTGTAGGTGCTAGGGATGCTGTCCCAACCAGCAAGAATGAAGGTGAGATTGACAACTTAACATAAAGAAGTTATGTACCTACCATAACGTTCCATGTTAGTTGTCTTCATCTCACCTTCTTTCTTGCGTCCCCCCTCCATCCCCCTATCCTATTGGACCGAGAAGACTTCAGGTTTCACTGGCTGAGTATTCTCTGGTTTGTTTCCTCTACTGACTTGGAGAATAGGACAGGTATGCTTAACTTTTTGTTTGGAGGGATTCTTTCTATAGCTGTGTCTGTGGTTAGCTATTTCAAACGAGATCTGGGTAGCTAGCGCTAGGCATCATGGGATAAGGGGTAGCCTTGAGCCAGTAAACAGCTCTCAAGCTATAGAAGATGGCCGAGTCGGAGCCGAGGATCGGCTCCGATCCCAACCAGCAAGAAAGAAGGCGAGATGAAGACAACTAACATGGAATGTTATGGTAGGTACATAACTTCTTTTTTAGCCTTAAAATGCTCTTGCTTTTATTGCTTGGACCTGTTGTCAGCTTCTGTCCAGGGAAACTTGAGAACTAAGTATATAGCTACCCTCACCTGAAGACTTCGCAACTTGTGCTGAAAATTTTGTTTTGCTAAAGGAAAACATTTAATTACATTCATTGTTTTATTTACTTGCTTGTCCAAAAAAGTTGTTAGATAAAATGCAATAGTCTTAATCCAGATATTCACCTATGCAAAAGTAAGCTATAACATATAAAGTCTATGCATATTATAATATGTGCACTTTTACAATCCGTTCCACAACTCAACAAACCAGGATTACAGCATATTAACTTAAACATGCTTTTGTCCAGCCTTTCTTCTCTCTTTACATTGAAAAAGGTACTTTGTTTTTACTTTAGTATCTTATCACATACAAAAATGAAAATGCTTTACTATATAAAATATGATTTATATCATGAAATATTTTATACAAATAATGTTAAGAAGAAAAATTGTTTTACTTGATTACTTCCGCCTTCCTTTGAGTCTTAAATATTAATGACATGAAGTAGGGTATATGCTTTACAATCTCCTACAAGTTTAACAAAGTCAACAAAAGTCTTATCTTTATAACCTCACATTTGTTCACTAATTTCAGTTTTGCTGTTCATTTTCATCTCCATCCTCCAAACCCAGACTCCGGTTCATGTCCAAGGTACTCACAATTTTTAGTCAACTCCTGTGCTCTTTCTGTCTCTCGAGCATTTTTCATTGGAAAAGGTTTCATTGGCAAATTCTCAAGAGTTTTATTAGAAGAATGAGAAGAGCAGCCTCCTTCTGTTTAATGGCTCACTTTTTGTTTGACAATGCTTTGTATTTCCCCCTCAGCCTATTCTGCATAAAAAGTGATTTTGATACCCCATAAAAAAATATTCTAAAAATCATCTGGATACAACAGCTAGACTCTCACACTTGCCTCTGTGTTCCCATATTGCTGAGATAAATGTGCCCTTCTTATGCATGGTGTAGAGTGAATAATCATTTTCCACAAAAACTCTACAGTCTCCAATTTTTAATACTTGCCCTTCTGTCACAATTTTTGCAGGATCAACTCGTTCTGCTGATACAATTGCATCTTTGCTAATACGGGTCTTTGCTGCTTTTTCATTGTCTGGTTTGGAATATGCATACAATATGCCCCTTCAATTAACAAATTCTGTTGCAGAATGCCAGTTCAGTTGCTCATTTGTGCTTTCATAAAATGAATACAGTCCGTCCTTTCCAGTTTCTCTGTTGCAGCAGAAAATCTCAGGTTTTCCCTGCATGCTGTATCCTCTAACTCTATTTTTTTATAAACAGCTTCTCTTGAGCAGTCTCATACTCTGCAAACCTTTTCATTTCAACCTCTTATTTTTTTATGCAGTTTTCACTTAACCTGAACAGCTGTTTAAAACTGCTTCCATTTTTCCCATCTGTTTGAGATTATACACCCATTGAATGCTTTATTTAGTTTAATCAGCTCTTAGCACATTTAGTTTATTTTCCCCTAGATTACTGGAAGCCATGTCTTGCACCAAATTTGGAACTTGAAGTGCTTTTTGCTGAACAGATGCAGTATTATTCCCAGTCACTGTTTTCTCTTCACTTTTTTAGTTTATTTTCTTTCAGGCTCTTAGTTTCTTCTTTGCTGGCATCCAGGCAGTGCATTTGCTAGCCAGTCATTACATTTACTACACTAGCAGAGTTACTTGCCCTTCTCTTTGGTTCTTTTTTTCACACTAAGAGAGCTGAAAATCTGTTCAGTGTGCAGACATCTTGGGAATCCAGCCAACCTCCCTTCATCACCCTTCAAATGTTGGAATCACTCTTCTGTGTGAAATACTGCAACAATGATCTCAGTCAGGCTGTAGTACATTTGTGTAAAAACCTATAATAAATTTCCTACTGATGACTGCAGTATTCTTTCCCATCCTCCTCCCCATTTGTTTGGGATAACATCAACTTTTCTGTTTCTGCCCTATTTAAAGGGTCCTGAGGCTGAGGATGTATGCTCATATGTCTGCCTATACACCTTCAGCCTCAGGGCTGTGGGTGTATGCTCATATGTCCACCTATACACCCTTATGCCTGTGAGCTCAGGTCATACATTTGATGTACAGTCCAGGGAAGTTTAAACTTTGGTACCCTGGCAGGACATCAGCCAAGATAACCCATCTGTTTGGAATACTGCAACAGTGATCAGTAGGACATCTGCTCTTAAGTTCTTCACAACTGTACTTTCTGCCTTGCTAGATTTTGCAATATTTATGGACAAAAGCAAATCTGAAGCAGGCCATTAACCTTTGGCTAAATCTCAATTTGTGCTTTTTGGCATATCTTTAATCCATGCATGCCCAGCATGCAATGATTTCAGTGCAGTTATGCTCTTATTACCAAGAACTGCAGGGGATGTTTGAAGTGAGAGCACTCCAAGTGGTATGCTTGTATTAATGTCCCCATAGTCCTTACTATGGGTTTATGGCCAGATTATGCAATACCATCCCTTCTCCTGAAAGAAAGTCAGCCAATAACCTTAGTTACTATCCCTTCCCAGGTTCCTGCTACAATGATCCAGTAACTGAGAACAGATAGTTTAACATAAATCTCAATCAGGACTTCTCATTCTTAAGCAGTACTTGCAATGCTTATATGATGTGTAGTTTGCTTTTAGTGCTTGTCTCTTGTGTGTTTTTTGAATTCTGTAACTTTAGGACCACTACTTTGAACCAGACGCAGTCACATCTGATGCTGCAAGCTGCTGTGTATTCCAATAAGTTGTTGATTTAGTGTTGCAGTCTGACTCTAATAACTTGAATTCAGAAGATGGTTTTGTTATGGAATAAAATATGGTGGAATGTCCTAAAGTCTGCTTGTCTTTTTCCTTGCAGAAAGCAATAAAAGAAAGGCGATCTTTGTTCAGTCCTTTGTCTGCTGTGCCTAAAGACAGTTGTACTCCAGCTCATAACCAGGGAACCACCCGTATAACTATTGGCACTCCAGCTAACATACGGCGTTCACCACGTGTTTCAGCATGCCATACTAAGAGTATCCTGTGTGACAAGTCTGCATTCAAGCCTCCCAACTTGTCTACAGCAAAAATGAATGTCAGGTATAGAATAAATGTTTTTATTTTCATAATCTAGTTGCACAGATCATAAATTTGAAAGCTATTAAGAAAAGTATTAGTGCATTTCACATCCATGGTGGAAATTAAATTTTGTTTCTGTGGTGGCTCATTTGCATTCATCATTAAAGGGATTTCTGCTGCTGGCTGAGTCCCAATATCTGGTCTGGCTTTCAGAGTTGAACATGCTTCTTTCATACCCAGATTGATGCATTATGTCAGATGTCTTTGTGCACCTGGTATTTGTTGCATTTGCCTGTACCATCTTCAGTTCTTTCTTGCCACGTTACATGTTCACTACAGGAGAATGCATCACAGCCAAGCATCAGTCCAGGCCTGACAAAAGTGCATCGAGATGGTAGTACAGCTTTGGTGGCCAGTTTCTTCACCTTTCATTCCTAGAGTTTGATAAACATTTTTCATTTTGAGTAGAAATCTGGTAAATTAATCATTTTACATGGAGATGTAAGGCATGTCCATTTCAGGAAAGGTAGCCAGATGTGCCTGCAAATGTCAGATTCTTCGTATAGATTACAACATCCAGCATGCACACTACTTGAGTTTGTGTCAGACAAGGCTAATTGCAGTATTTGCCAGGGTTTTCGTTTTAAGCCTTAAAAGGTAAGATAGGAATCCTTTCAAACAAAGGAAACCATATGTTGAGATTCACCTCTTTCCTAAAAGAAGAAATGCGAGATGCATCTTGAAAGACAAGGAGGGAGAAACCCTTGAATTAGCTATTTCATCAGACCCCACCCCATGGCCTGAAGGCCTCAGCTGTTGCTTTAGTTTTGAGGCAGCCCCTGGCCCTGATGCCTGCCAGAAGCAAAGCATCTGGCAATGTCCTCTTTGGGGTCACTATAGATTCAACCCCTAGCACATCCCACCATGGCAAAGACCAGTATCAGTTGGTGGTCCCTGGACCTGTTACAAAATGCCTTAAATAAGGAACGGGAAGGTTGACAACTCCATGATAAACAGGATGTTCACACCTGCAAGTCTGCACCCAGGAATTTTCCTGTTGGTTCACAAGTGTCTGCCCAGCCATTTACACAATACACCTCCACAGGTTGCTAAGGCATCTAGTGTCTAAACCACTTTTTGGCAAGTCATTTCTTTCTGACACTAGCCAGTACCCCTCCCAATACCTGGCCGTGTTTTTTTGTGGAGCTTGCAGCTAGATTATAAATGTTTCTGTATACCTGGAGGTCATCTACTCATGAGGAGGAGCGGAGTTTCCTCCAGTGAAAGAATGTGACTTTTCTCTGAATGAGCTTCATATTGATCACTTTTGCAATAGCCTAAGCTATATGGGTTATATCCTGCATAGGATATAACAGCTAGACAGCTACCAACATTTCGGGGTACCTTCCATGCACCCAAATAGTCAGCTCTGGCTGAGCTGACTAAAAGGACCTGTTTGAGAGCCAAGCCCTTTAGAGCTTTTCTGCCTCCAAGTATGCTCTTATGAGGCTTGCGAGGGTCAACAGTTGGCTTGTGCTGTTCTTTGCTGGGTAGAGAAGTTCCATCTGGGGAAAAATCTTCCATTTAAAAATGATTTGTTAATACTTTGTGACGATGTGAGGTATTGCCATCAGTACCAGGGAGAATAGGGCAGTGCATGTGTAACATATGCCAGCATAGTTAGCTGGAGATTTGTAAATTTTGTCATTTGACTATCACACTGAGTTGTACAGATGCTTGTGTTAAAAATGTATCAGCACTGTTATAACTGATTAAATGTTTAAACAAATAATTCTGGAAGGGAAGAATAGAAGTTTTTGAAATTGTTCTATAATTTTCAAATACTGCAACAGATCTTGGCAAAGCTCTGTATGTGTATTATACCAGAGTTCAGTGATAAAATGCAATGCCATTCTATAACCAGCTCTGAGAGGATGGAACTCTGACAGCAGCATGTTTTCTTTTCTTTTGAACCAGATATAAAAATCTGACAGTTATCACAGTCGGTCAGTTCATTTGGTAGAAGCTCATTGCCTTGCCTTATGGAAGTAAGCATCAGGGCATCTAATCTTTTCTTGCTGTATTAAGTTAGCTAGAGAACAGTTATTTTTTGGACAGTCTGGAAACGGTAGTGTTTTTTTTTTGTGTCTGTCCGACTGTTTTCATTTCTCCTGTGGTTGAAACGCTGGTGTTTATTGTACTTGTATATTTAGTTTTCTCTTGTTTTTATACCTTTCGTTATAGCTGGTCTTTTAGAGAATACTTTAACATATCGAGAGTACTTGTGCTTTAGTGATGCCTTGGCCACTCCGAAATGCCTGGGTGCTTTGGTTACAAATTGTTACCATTTATGTTGGTATTAATTTTACTCAGTGTAACTGGATACCCATACAAGAGCCTGAGAGTGGTTGACTGGTGATGGCATGGTTACAGTGTGTGTGAAAATCAAATACCCAGGTGTGGGTGTGTCAATTGGAGTTGGGACACAGTACTCCAAGGAGAGTCTTGTTTGGGATCTGGAGGGAGAGTCCAGTCCCAGGTCTGAAGCAGGTTTCCTGTGTGCTGTTTGGGGAAATTGTGCGTAATGCAGAGAGCTGCACTTGAAATGATGTGTAAATCCATTCCTGTTTTTAGTGACCATGTCAGTGGTGAGAATTGAGGCTCCTTGATTACTGGCCTGGGGTAAAGAGAGGCCATCACACTTTCGTTCAGGAATGTTATTTTAAAACTAGGAGTTAATATTTTAGGGGACAGTCATGAGACCAAGTGTACTTTTTGTTCCTGTCAGTTTAAACATTTTTTTTTAATAATTGAAAAACGTTTTTCTAGTTGAAGTTGTTTATTGTACTATTAGGGGGTGGCCAAGTGTTTTAAGTGCTTTTTATTGTTTGTCTGTGAAAAAAGTACTTTTAAATATTGGCTTTTGCTATTTGTTTTCAAAAGAAAAGAAATTGCATTTTCAACCTGGGCATGGAACAAATTCAGTTGTAAGGTTGGTCTTTTTTTGAAGAAAATTTTAAGCAAATGGCCTCTGCCACCACAGCAGACTAGCAATTTGCCTCAGCCGAAGGTGGATGACTCTGCTGTTGGCCATTTGTTATACGTCAGACCACTCATTTTTTGCCCCAGATACCTCTGGTGCATCACCTACAGCCACTATTAGTCCAGTGATTAGACACATCCTCTGGCTGCTGTCGGAGTGCTCTCCGTGGTCAACGGTGAGCCACTCTCGTCAGTTCTGAGAGAGGGAACAGTGAAGATTTCCCAGCTGTGTCAGAATTCTGTGCTTATCCCTGGGGAAGCAGCTGCTGCCATTTATAATGCTGTTGGCCCCATTTTTCTGTTAAAAAGAAATGGAAAACTAAATGATCTGATGTTGTCCCTTTAATTCTTCCTCACAAATGGTTATCTGATCTGACTCTGCTGCATTTACAACACTTCGGATCCAATTCTCAAGCTCCTCCTCTACCCCTAATGCCCTGTTCTAACCCCAGCTCCTCAGATCTCGATTGCTGCCACTGTGGTAAGACTGAGGATGTGAAGTTCTGTCTCGCGAAAGAAAGATTAAGGCAGAAATTATAGAAGTCTTACTCGCTCAAGAATCGAAAAAATAGAATTTATGTACTCACCATAATGTTCTATGTGAGTTGTTCATCTCGCCTTCATTCTTAATGATGGGTTTGGAGCCGATCATTGGCTCCGACTCGGACAACTGCAAAAACTCTGTCTTCAACCAGCTCGAGGCCAACTCCCCTATACCATGATGCACCCTGATCTTCCCTCAGATCTCATTTGCCGCTGCAACTTCATTGGATGTTCACCAGCTCTGTCCAGTGAATATCTTTATATTTCTGATTAATAACTGTTGAAAATAGCTTAGCCTGGTAGTGATTTAGATAGTTTAGAAAATAGATTATATAATTAGATACTAGTGGCTGTGTTTTTAGGCCTTTTTCTCTCTCTATCTCTACCTTAGTTTAAGTCTTTAGTAAATTAGTGAGATATTAGTGGCCGTGTTTTTAGGCCTTTATTCTCTCTAGAATGGAGTGTGTGTATCTATTAGATTATAGTTCTTCTTTTTCACAGGGCACATAGTTTAACTTAGTAAATTTATACTGATATTAGTAGGCAAGTGTTAGTGGCAGTGTTTTTAGGCCTTTTTTTTCTTCCTAACTATACAATTGTATTGTGTGTTTGTGTGTGTTTGTGTGTGTGTGTTTGTGTGTGTGTGTGTGTGTGTGTGTGTGTGTGTGTGTGTGTGTGTGTGTGTGTGTGTGTGTGTGTGTGTGTGTGTGTGTGTGTGTGTGTGTGTGTGTGTGTGTGTGTGTGTGTTGGATTAGAGCCCTTCCTCTTTTTTTTTTTTTTTATATTATATACAGGGTAGATAGTTTATCGTTGGCTTAGAGTGATATTAATAGCTAAATTTTCTCAGAGCCTTTCTTTTTTACAAGGCTTTAATAGCTGGTGTGTGTGGATATTAGTGGAATATTACTGTTATTGTTGGTACATATATAATGTCTAATCAGGAGAGGGAAAAAGCCAAGTCTGGCTTTAAAAAATGCCCAAGATGTG
Organism: Protopterus annectens; assembly: GCF_019279795.1. Taxonomy (NCBI): domain Eukaryota; kingdom Metazoa; phylum Chordata; order Ceratodontiformes; family Protopteridae; genus Protopterus; species Protopterus annectens. The sequence goes on from NC_056737.1 coordinate 307,214,934, forward strand.
GGCAAAAGATGTCTACAACCGATGGACATACTGAATGTGTCTACTGTTTGGGTGAGGTACACCTGCAGGAAAGCTGTGCTATGTGCCACTCTTTTAGCACCAGAGTGCTGCATGAAAGAAAAAGGAAACTCTTGAAAAAAAATTTTAACAGACCCTTATCCATGAGTCGTTAGATAAGTCTGACAAACATTCTAAAAAGTCTATGGAACAGACGGAGTCCATCGACTTTAAAATCAGCCTCTAGTAGAGCTTCAACATCGGTTCCACAGCCTTCAGAACAGACTGTCGTTATGGCTAGGAGACGGTCCCCCACCTTGGAGCCGGTATCTCCTACATTAAAATCTCCCATTTTACAGTTGGTGGCTTTGTCACATTCTTCACGGGCCTCAAGTAGACTGTCTGATTTGGATGTGGACCAGGTGGTGAAGTTTCTACAGATACCAGTGCTAGCAAAAATTTTATCTGCACTGACCCAACTTTAGTTCCCCCAATATCTTCTGTTCCTCCTCCGATCTGCATGGAAGTTTCTGAGCCAGCGAGAGCGGAACTGATGATTGTGGAACCCTCTGGACCGACACCTACTGTAGACTTTTTGGCGCCGACCGAAGGATCTCTGGGCCAACACTCACCGGTCGGGTCTGGGGAGGATAGTAGGACCGACTTGTCGGTGCCGACTTCATCTCTCTGGGCTTCGGCTTGTGCAAGTTCGGCCCCGACCTCTGGCTCAGAGCCTTCTGTACTGGCACAGAAAGTTTCCTTAGACTCTTCGAATTAGAGGGATTCCTCTTGTTGGGAGCGAGGGCCCTTCAGTGCTATGAGGTGGGCTTTGTCCACCCCAACGACCACTCTATCAGTTCTAGCAGCTCCCTCCCTGAAAGCACTGGTGTCTGCCTCTTCATCACACGTTCTATTAAAGCGTAGAGATCCTGAGCCTCAGGAAGCCCCATTGCGTGAGCCATGTTCTTCCGAGACCTCTCCAGAAGCTCCCACTGAAGAGGTGCCTAGGAAGAGACTTTGCAAGAGGAAGCATCTGGACTCCCCATAGGAGTCCGTTACTTCGGATACTGACTTGGATGAGTCAAACGGTTTCCCATGGTCCCCTTCAGGGGTGATTGGCAATCCCTTAACACTACTGATGATAAGTCAGTCCTCCTGAAGGCTTTTGGGTCTCAACCCTCCACCTCTTGGGTGTCTCCACCCTTCGATGAGTTGCTCGAATTACTCACTGAAATTGCAAGGGAGTTCCCAGACACCATGCAGCCTGTACCCAGGAGGCCTAATTAATTTATAACTTGCCCTCAATATAGAGCTTATCTTACTAAAGAAGTGCTTGTTGATGCTATGGTGGCGGCAGCCACCAAGAAGGAATTATCAGAGACTTCATCTGTTCATCCTCATAATAGAGAATCCAGGATCATGGACATATATGGGAAGTGGATGTTTAGTTCAGTGGCCTTTGTCCTTCGAACACTGAACTACCTCACACATTTCACTAGATTACAAAGGGATCTCCTGAAGGAGCTGGGAGACACCTTGCAGGGTTCAGTAGCTGCAGAGGTTTCGGACAAGGTAACTTCCCAGCTCTCCACTCTTAATTCGACAGTGAACTCGCCCATGTGTCTGTTATCATATGCAGCTGATGGTATGAGCAGAGCAGTGGGTACAGGAATCGCTCTTAGGAGACATTCCTGGATACGCTTATGTTCTTTTGCGGAACCCTTTAAGTCTTCCTTCATTAACATCCCCTTTGACGGTTCGTCCCTTTACGGACCAAAGGTAAAGGAAACACTTGCCAGGAAAAAGTCAGACCTTGTCTGATGTCTGAGTATGTTTTTCTACCCTGAATATACCTTACCCCAAGGGGGGGGGGGGGGGGGGCGAGGGTGGAAATATATGGTTCCGTAAATCTCAAGGATCTTTCCAGAAAACTCGTGGTGAAACTCCCTCTAGAGGCAGAGGGGGTAATAACGGAAGATGTCACCCACGCGGCAGTGGGGGTCTGCAGAACCAGGGCGACGGATCAGTTCTTTGGCAAGCCCTATCAGCGCTCCTGAAAGGAGGCCTGACTGTTCATTTCTGGAGGCAGTTGGGGGGCGCCTTTCTTTCTTTGTACCTAGATGCCTGGCTAAAAATAACAAAAAAAACAGCTGGGTACAAAACATAATATCCAGAGGATACTCTCTTCCCTTTCCCACTCCACCCCCTTTAGTAAAGAAAATCCCAGATGTTCCACCCAGTCACAGGGATCAAGCAGCCTTAGATGTCCAAAGGTTGCTGGAGAAGAGTCATCCAGCCAGTCCCAGCAGACCAGAGAGGATTTGGAACTTGCTCAAGGTTCTTTTTTTCCAAAGAAAACGGGGGACTGGAGACCTATTCTGGACCTCAGCAGATTAAACAAGTCAGTAAAAAAAACCAAAAAAAACACAAAGTTCCAGATGGTCACGCTTCAGTCAATACTCTCCTTTCTGGGGAAAGACAATTAGATGTGCTCTATAGATCTTCAGGATGTGTACTACCACATAAAGATGGATAGGCCATCCAAGGGATCATGTACGCCTCTGGCTGGGAGCCAGCCATTATCAATTTCGCGCTCTGCCGCTTAGTCTCACTACAACCCCTAGAGTGTTCATCAAATGTATGGCAGTAGTCACTGCTCACCTGAGACGTTTGGGATTCCAGGTGTTTCCATATCTAGATTACTGGCTCCTCACTGCCACCACCAAGCATCAACTCATTCAGGTGAGGGGCACAACCCTAAATCTCTGCAACCAATTGGGGGCTACTATCAACTCAGAAAAATCTGCCTTATCGTCATCGCAACAGACTGTTTTTATAGGAGCAGAACTAGACACAGTTTCAATAACGTTAGTCTGCCTCCAGAAAGAGTTTCTCTTACGAAAATAAATATTAGACTTGCTTCCAAGGACAAAAGCCCCAGCCTCAGTGGTACTCAAATTGCTAGGCTCAATGGCGGCAGCAATCATAGCCATTACCCTTGCTCGAACGCACATGCGAGTTCTATAATAGCTCTTCTTCTCTCAATGGTCCTTTCATTCAGGAACTTCCAATGTCACCAAATCATCGTAATGAATACCTGCAAGAAGGACCTTCTATGGTGGCTGACATCTCCACAGGTAACTCAGGGCTGTCCATTCGTTCTACCCAATCCCATAGCCATGATAACCACGGACACTTCCTTGATAGGGTGAGGGGGGGGTGCATTATTGGGGAACAGCAGCCCAAAGCACGTAGAAGAAACACAAGTCTCCTCTACATATAAATGTTCTGGACCTGAGAGATGCACTTCTAGTGTTGCAGTACTTTCAAGACTTTCTACCTTCGGGAACAATTCCATTTCAGACAGAACATGTCAGTGGTCTGGTACATAAACAAAAAGGAACCAAATCTTTACCCCCTGTGTCGAGAAGCCCTGAGAGTATGGCAGTGGGCAGTTTTCACCCTGCGCTTTGATAGCAACGCATATCCCGGGGAGATCCAATGTGATGGCAGACGAGCTAAGCAGGGCAATTCTTTTGCCTCACGAGTTGTCGTAAAGAAACAAGTAGCGAAACGGATATTCCGCAGGTGGGGCCAACCTTGCTGCGATCGTTTTGCAACCCCAACAAACACAAAATGCAGCAGCTACTTTGCCCTGATCCCCCACTGGGGGATGCCCCAAAAGATGCACTGGTGCACAATTGGCCTTTAGGTCTCCTTTATGCCTTTCCCCCCTTTTCTCTGATGCCCAAAGTGTTACAGAAAGCAAAGTCCCTGGGAAGGGCCATAATCTTAATAGCCCCTTACTGGCCAGTGCAAATTTGGTTTCCCTTCCCCAAGCCTCATCTCTTGTAAGAACCCTGGATCTTGGACCCAGTTCCTGATCTGCTGACCCATATATCGGGGGCTCTTCATCCTTCTCTTCATTCCCTCAATCTGACAGCTTGGCCGCTCCAGTTTCAACAATAGCCAGGATTTACAACCTCTCAGCGGAGTCCCGACATACTATAACGTCCTGTCATAAATCATCCACCAGAAAGTTATATCTTAGCAAATGGAAGAGATTTTCTCTATGGGCATCTCAGAATGATATTGATCCCTGCCTAGCTCCGATCCCATCTATACTGGAATTTGACTAAACTTTTCAGTGAGGGAGCTCCTGCAGCTAGCATCAGAGTTCAGTTAGCAGCAATCTCAAACTTTCATCTTTGCTTCCAAGGTTCTAATATGTCACATCGACACTCTAAAGCCTTTATTAAAGGCACCATTCATTTGAGACCACCAACCAGAGATCCAGCTATGTCATGGAATCTAAATTTTGTTCTGTCCCAAATTATATTACCTCCTTTCGAACCAGCCTCATCCTGTCATTTGAAATTCCTCTCATGGAAGACTATTTTTTTGATGGCTATTACTTCTGCTCAGAGGATTTCTGAGTTGCAGGCCTTTACCATTAAACCTCCTTATCTGATTTTCCATAATGACAGAGTTTCACTCCAAACTAATCCATTCTTCTTACCAAAAGTTTGTTCAGAGACCAATCTTAACCAATCCATTGAGTTGCCCGTTTTCTTTCCAAAATACACAAATGGGATGGAACACATGCTGCATAAACTTGATGTTCATAGACTACTCCGATTTTATTTAGATAGGGTGAAACAATTCAGCAGATCAGCTCTGTTTCTTTTTCGGAGTCAAAAAAAGGTTTCCCAGTGACAAAAGGTAACCTTGTCAAGATGGCTATTAGATTGTATTTCTTTCATTTGTAGTTCAGAAAATTCTCCCTTACAACATTAAATAAAGGCCCACTCTACTAGAGCTGTTTCAACCTCCTTAGCCTTTTCTTTAAGGTTACCATTAGATTTTATTTGTGCAGCAGCTACCTGGTCAAGACCTCATACCTTTATCACTCATTGCAAAGTAGACAAGGCCTCCGGGGACAGGACCTCCTTTGGTTCCACAGTTCTGAGGAACATTCTTCCGTGAGCCCCCAAGAAAGATGGTGCTTGGGATGCTACTCATCAGTAAGAATGAACGACGAGATAGAACAACTTCACATAAAGAAGTTATGTACTCACCATAACGTTCATTGCGAGTTGTTCATCTCGCCTTCATTCTTGCATCCCACCCTCCAACCCCCATCCAGTCTACTTGAGGTCCGTCACCTTTGTTATATGGTGCATTGTCTCTTGGCCAACTCTGAGTGGCATATTTATGGTAGTAGGTAGTTAGTGGCAGCAAGATTTGTGGGAAGATCAGGGTGCATCATGGGATAGGGAGTTGGCCTAGAGCTAGTTGAAGACCTTGAGCTTTTGCAGTTGGCTGAGTCGGAGCCGATCCTCGGCTCCGATCCCATCAGTAAGAATGAAGGCGAGATGAACAACTAACATGGAACGTTATGGTGAGTACATAACTTTTTTTGATTCTTGAATGAGTAAGACTTATTTTTTTTTTTCTATAATTTCTGCCTTAATCTTCGCCATTAAGTGTAGTATCTGCTCTTTTCCTCCCTTTTTAGCTGTTGCTGGCATCGGAGCTTTTCTTTTCTGTGTTTTTTTGACTACCGGCTGCCATTTAGTGGTTTCTCTACCCTTATTCCTGTTCAGGTCTTTGTTTTTTCTATCGTTTCTTTAAAAAAAAAAAAAAAAAAAGACTGTTTCCTAATCTGAACATAGTCTACCTTTCTCTAACTAGCGAATAGTGCTGCTGCTTATACTGATCTCTATTTAGCCCTTTCATCTGATGTCAATCTTCATTTTATCCTTGACAGATGGGTTCTGTTCTGATGTTAGAACCGACTCTGCCAATACTACAGCTAGCACCACTCACGAAAGGCCACTGAGCCAAACTACGAACCAAAGGAAGCCAGCTGGCGATGCACCTCTACGCCTTGAAAGTATAATCACAAATTCCTACACCAGTAGGAAAAGATACTCGAAATAAAAGTTTGAGCTCACACTAATACTACAGCTAGCACCAGCTAAAAACTCTTGAGCTTCACTTCTACCCAGAATCCCCCTCTCTCAATTACCTCAGATCTCATTTGCCACTTTCTGAAGAAGTCACGACTAGCTAACACTCTCTAGCGTTAAAGGGTTCAGGTAAACTTTTTTTTTTTGTCGTATTCTTACAGTTTCTGCTTCCTTTAATTTTTCCTTTTACATTTCTTGTATTCCTCAAGTACAGTCATTGATGCATTTTCTTTTTGCACCTTTGGTGCATTTCCCACTATCATTGTTGATAGTTCTCCCTTCTCCCTCTGTTCGTTTCCTGTCCTTGTACACTATTGTGTACTTCTACCACTATTGTTGCTTTTATAGTCCCTTTCCCTCTTCCTTTAAATATATAAAAAGATATATTTAAAAAATAATGGAAAATTATTTTTCCTCTTAGTGTCTCTCACTCGTTTTGACATGGCTGAGAAGGGTAAGGTCCCCTCTGGTTTCAAAGAATGCCATAAGTGTGTCCATAAAATTCCCTCATCAGATTTTCATTTTATTTATTGTCTTGTTCCACACCATTTACAGGAAGAGTGCAGAATGTCTCACATTTAGCCACTGAGCTCTGCTGGAAAGGTTTAATAACCACTTCCTTCTGCCTTTGGCGAAGCCTTGTCTGCTGCAGATAAACCAAAGACAGATGTCTCATCGCCTTTATCTTTGTGCTCTCTGGAAAAAAGTAAGAAATGGAGTATCTCATTTCCAACCTTCCCATCTGTTAACAAAACTAAAAAAATTAAAGACTTTTTGGTTTTGGCCTCTGTTGCGGACACTCTGGTGCAGACAGCTATTCTGGCACCTATTGTCATTTTGAGCCCTTCGAAGTTGAAAGCCTCTACAAGTACAAGTGATAACAAGTGACTACAAGTAATAACTACTGTCTTACCTAAGACTACATTGCCTAGAACTACATACTCTCCTTCAATTGACCCTTTTGTTGGGGAGCTGCCTGAAGTGTTTTTGCAGAAGCCTGTTAACACCTTCATTGTCAGTCCTGCTGTACCAGACGTATTTTTTAGAACTTGACGTGGAGAGGCTAGTGAATAAAATTTTATGGGCTAGAGGATTTTCAGTCCCCCCATTTGTGTCTTGGTATAGAAACTTCCTTCACGCCATGCTCCTCCTCCTAACCTTTTTCGGAGGTCTTAGAGTCCTCTCTTCCAGATCTCCTGGCACCGACTGTACAGGCACTGGAGTTTTTCTTCGGAGCTGGTAGTTACCCTGAGCTCTGGTTATTTCTGAACCGGAGATTTCCCGGAACTGTAGCTATCTTTTCGGTTCCAGTGGGCAGGTCTCTGTTCTAGGTTTTTTGGCATCATCCCTGTTCCTCGGAGCTTCGACTTGAGTTAGTTCAGCTCCGACTTTGGTCTCTAGGGTCGGTTCTTCTGAGCGGGGAGTGACCGGGGAGTGGCCCAGGTTCCAAGGCCGTCTTTCTCAGTTCTGGGCCCCCTTCCCTCTTCAGGGAGGTTGGCCTTCGAGGCTATACAGAGGGCCCTTTTTCTTGCAGAGACTCTGTCACTGCTTTTCCCCTCGGAAGAGGTACCCCACTTTAGTTCAGTTATTCATCCTGCCTGTCCTCTGGGGCAGCAGGTTCTGAAACCTCAGGTGTCAAGGCTCCGGTACTGTCCTTTTTTATACCTCCTCAGATCTCCCTTTGGAGGTCCTTCAGAAAAAGTGCAAGAGGAAGCACTTGGGTTCCCCCAGGAATCAGTTGCTGAGGATACAGAATTCAATAAGGGGGAAAGGTTCCCATGATCACCACATGAAGATGTCTCATTTGGAGACATCCTGGAAATTTTAAAACAAAGGGGTGCCTGGAAGTCCCAAAAGCCTTCTTCTGATCGATCTGTTTACCTGCAAGCTTTCGGCACCTGCCAGTCTACCTCTTGGTTGACACCGCCCACTGATGAACTCATTCAGTTGTTTTCATAGTGGCCATGAAAGGCTCCAGATGCCATCCTGCCCATCTCCAAAATACCTGATAAGATGCTTTCCACTCCTGAAGATAAACCGTTTTGGGCTAAGGGGTTGGTTGTGGATACTATGGTCATAGTGGCCACCACTAAAAAGGGACTTGCTGAGGAGAAATGTCCATCCTCCCAAAATGGAGTCTCTGGCTGTGGGCAGATTTGGGAAGCAGGTCCACACTTCAACCTTTGCCATAAGGTCCTTGAATCTTTTGGCATATTTCACCAGACTCCAACTGGATATGATTAAAGAATTGTCAGACACTTTGACAGGAGCTGTAGCTGAGGGGGTCCAAGAGAAAGTGGCCTCCCAGTTGGCCATCCTGGAGTTTGTGTCCAATTCATCCATGAGGCTGTCCTCTCATACAGCGAAAGGGACATCTAGAGCAGCAGGTACAGGGGTAGCCATAAGGAGGCACGTCTGGATGCACCTGTGACTTTGTGGAACCATTCAAGTCTTCTTTCATCAATGCTCCTTTTGACTGCACATCCTTGTTTGGCCCTAAAGTGAATGAGACTTTATCTAGGTGCGAGAAGGATGGTAAGGCCTTTCTGCTGTGGGCGAACATTTCTCCACCCCGCAAAGGTCATTTTCTAGGAACCAGAGGAGTGGTGGAAAAATGTGGTTCAAGAAATCCCAAGGGCCTTTCCAAGACTCATGTGGAGGGAGTTCCCCCAGAGGCAGAAGGAGGAGCCAAAATGAAAGATGCCACCTGTGCGGTAGAGGTGGCCCTCAAAACCAGTGCTTCAGTGATTCCTTTCCAGGGGAAGCCCTTTCAGTGTTCCTGAAGGGAAGCCTGAATGTCTTCTTCTGGAGGCAGTTGGGGGACACTTATCCTTGCACTTAACACCTGGCTAAACATATAAGGTCCCTGGGTGCAATGGATCGTATCCAGAGGCTATATCATTCTCTTTTCTCACCCTCTCCCTGTACTCAAGAAAATCCCTGATGTTCCACCCAATCAGAGAAATTAGTCGGTGCAAGAAATTCAAAACTTGCTGGACAAAAGTCATCCAAGAAGTCCCTCCAGACCAGAAAGGATCCAGAGGAACAACCAAAGCAGCAAAACCAGGAAAAGCAACAGCCAGAAGATCCACCAAAACAATTTATTTTGAACTCTGACGTCTCGGCCACAGCCTTCAAGGAGTAAAAGACATGAAAAACTACAGCACAATATATACTAGAGTAAAATTCCAATTACATAATTAATTAATAAGAATTGGCAATTAATTAAACAACACTTTCCAATTAAAATCTTCATTCAAGCCCAAAGGAGACACTGTTTTAAATTTCAACATATATACAGCTTCCTTATGCAGTAAAAGGGACTTAATATCTATATTATTGTATTTAGAAACATGAATTTGTTCCAAAATAGTACCCTGTAAGCCTCTACTATCACCATTATGTACATTCAAAAAATGCATGGCTATAGGGCTTGATTCTTTTCTATTTTCAATGTCCCTAATATGTTCTAGGAGCCTTACTTTAAAGGCACACTTGGTTTCACCAATATAAAACTTCTTACATGGACATTGTAATGCATATATAACACCCTCAGAAATACAAGAAAAGGTGTGATTGGTACTAAACTTAATACTATTAATATATGGAAAACAAGGTACAACAAAATTACAAGCCTTGCACTTCTTACATGGGTGAGTACCTGTTTGACCAATATTATGGTAAAGGACATCAGATGGTAAATCATATCTACTTTTTACTAAGAAATCTTTTATGTTTTTACCCCTACGGTAAGAAAATCTGAGGTCTAAATTCAACCAAGTCTGGACACTGTCTAAAGAACATAAATATTCCCAAAATTGTTTGATAATTTTAACAAATTCTGCAGTAAAGCAACCAAATGTTGATACAAAATATATAATTTCTTTATTTTCCTGTTGCATTTTAGAATTATTATAGATTCCTTTTAACTTCACACCATGTTTATTATAACTTTGTTTCTTACCCTTATTCAAACGCTCATAACTTTCTTGCATTATTTGTTTATTATATCCCCTACCAGAATCCAGAACCTACTCAAGATTCTTTAGTGCCAAAGACGGGATTGATTTTTGAATCTGTGTGCTGAACAAATATTCGGGATAGTCGCGGTACAGTCTATTCTCTCCTTTCTGAAGAAAGACTGAATGTGCTCACTAGACATTCGGGATGTGTACTGTCATATAAAGATAGACAAATGTTCCAGAAAGTTCCTCCACTTCTGGCAGGGAGCTTGTCATTACCAATTCAGAGTACTGCCCTTTGATCTCACTACAGTCCCAAGGGTGTTCACAAAGTGCATGGCAGTAGCAGCAGCTCACCTGAGACTGCAAGGATTGAGTGTTTCCGTACTTGGGCGACTGACTTTTTTTTTAACTGCTTCGACCAAGCATCAATTACTGGTAGCCAGAGATTACACCCTCACCATCTGCCCCCACCCAGGTATTATGGTAAATATGAAAAAGTCACATTAACCTCTATTCAAAATTTAGAATTCATAGGGGGCGGTGCTGAATACTCAAACAACATTAGCATCACTTCCTCCAGAAAGGCATCAGAGAATAGTGGTACAAGTTCAAAAGAATATCACAGAAAGATGGTTCAAGCTCAACTAGTCTTGCAAGATCTAGGGTTGATGGTAGCTTTTATAACTCTAGTACTGTTAGCCAGGTTACATATGAGGATTTTACGATGGCTACTAGTGTCCCAGTGGTGCATCTTTCACCAGCTACTGTCAGATAAAGTCCTGATCACCAGTCGCTGCAAAACTGATCCTCTTTGGATACATTCTGAAAAAATTCTTCACGGTGGTCCCTTTGTTCTTCATGAACATATGGCCATAGTGACTAAAGACACCTCCCAGATGGGGTTGGGGGGCATTATCTGCCCAAGGCATCAATGTCCTGGAGATAAGAATGGTGATTCAAGCATTGCAGGCCTTTCAGACAGCTCTTCCTCAGGGGGCTATTGCAGTTCATACGGACAATGTCATTGGTTTGGTAGATCAACAAGCAGGGTGGAAACAAGTCTTTACTCCATTATCAAGAAGCCCTCAGAATGTGACAGTGGGCGATCTCTTCCAACCACTTTTTAATCGCAGTGCAGATTCGAAGGAATTCCACTGTGATTGCAGACAAGTAGAGCAGATACATCCTTCAGTTTCACGAGTGGTCTCAATCTAGACGTGACTAAGTTGATATCCATCATTGCGGCAGCCTCGCTGCTATCGGTCTGCCTCACCCCTGAACAACAAGTGCAGCAATTACCTCACCCTCATTCCCCCTCTGGGGTAGTCACCCAGCGACGTTCTCCCCAATTGGCCTCCTGGTCTCCTGTATGCTTTTCCCTTGTATCTCTAATTCCAAAATTTTACAAAAAGGCCTCTGGTTGAAAAACACAGTAATCCTCATTGCTCCCTTTTGGCCTCGACTGATTTGGTTCCCCTTTCTTTGGCCTTACTTGATTTGACATCCTTGGATTCTGGACCCACTACTGGATCTTCTGACCCATCTGGACGATCTAGTTCACCCAAACATTTTGAACTTCAAGCTGAGTGTGTAGTTCCTCCAGTTCCATTAGTTGCAAGGCATCCTAATAGTTCCTCCCAGTACGGCACATCCTTTTGTCGGCTCATAAACCTTCCACTAGAAAACTACAAGTAGGTTGAAGAGATTTACAATTTGGGCCTATGAAAAGCAAATTGATCCATTTTCTGCTTCAGTAGAGCATGTTTTACATTTCTTAGCCTCTGTTCAATGCTAGAGCTTCTCCTTCTACCATGAGACTACAATTGGCTGCAATTTCTAACTTTCGCAGAGGTTTAGAAAAATGTTTTCACCTCCCACAGGCTTTGTAAATAGTTTCTAAGAGGCACACTTATTAAAACACCCCGTTCAAAGATTCCATTCCTCCTTGGGACCTGAACTTAAGCTGCAATTTCCCTTTGAACCCTCTGCGGATTGTGATCTAAAGTTTTTATCTTGGAAGACACTGTTTTTGGTAGCAGTCACTTCTGCACGAGGATTGATCTATGCAACAGAGTGCCTCACAAGCTGCCAGTTCATCATCGCCCCCAGGGTATTTACCAAATGCATGCTGGCAGTAGCTACTCACTTGAGATTCAAGGGATTCCTGGTATTTACATAACTCTATTGGCTCCTCACCACCCCAACCTAGCTTCAACTCTTAACAAGCTAGGGATTACTTGCTCTATATTTCCAACACTTTAGGCATTTCTATAAATTATGCCAAATCGAACCTGGCCCTTGTATAGATCCTGGAATGTATAGACATTCTTTTGAATACGACGACTTAGGTGGCGTCCTTACTTCATCATACTCAGAAATCTGGTATGGGCCATACTGTCTCACCCATTCCTGCAAGCAAGGTTAGTGCTACAAGCTCTTGGTTCAAAGTCAGCTGCTATTCTTCTAGTTCCTCTAGCAAAATCCTTTATGCAAATGCCTCAGTGGACCTTGGCTGTACAGTGGTCCATACTTTACCACCCCCATATTATTTCCCCATAGTACTCTCCCCATTCTGTGAATGTCATGTTTGCTGATGGATCCAAACAGGCTGTTTCTGCGCATACTGCTCATCCATCCTTCTCCAATTATCACAGCGACCACAGACTCTTCAGGGGAGATGGTCTAAGGCATGTGGTCCCCTCTGGAAATCAAGTTACATATCAATGTCCTAGAGATGAGAGCAGTCGTCTTGGCATTGCAAGTATTTCAGGACGTTCTTTTAAGGTTGCCTGATTGTTTCTATGGAGACAGTCGGGGGGGGGGGTGGCATTTGTCTTTGCACCCAAAAGCCTGGGCGGCCATCGCAAAACACATGTGGGTGGAAATAATTCTATCCAGGGAATATTTAATTCCCTTTTTATGAGTTCCCTTAGTGAATGCAAAATGTCTTCCAGTTCTACCCAATTAGTGGGAGTCAGCAGCTCAGGAAATTCAAAAGCTGCTAGGAAAAGACATCCAAGAGGCTCCACCAGACCACAGAAGATCTGGAGTTTACTCGAGGTTTTTTACTGCCAAAGAAAAGGGGACCCGAGACCTATCCTGGATCTTGTTTATCTGAACCAATTTAAAAGCCCAAATTCCAGATGGTCACAGTTCAGTCCATTCTACCTCTGTTATGGAAGGGACAACTGGATGTGCTCTGTATGTCTTCAGGACATGTACTATCACATAAAATTGAACAGAAGTGATCGGATATCTGCACTTCCGGCTTGGTAGCCAGCCATGATCAGTACAGAGACCTGCCCTTTGGTCTCACAGCAGCTCCTAGTTTGTTCACCAAATGCATGAGAGTGGTAGCTCATCTAAGACTGGATGGATTCAGTGCATTTCCTTATTTAGATGACTGGCTCCTCACTGCATCAACCAGGAATCTCCTAGAAACAGCCAGGGATTGCTTACTCCAATTTATCCCAGTCTCTAGGAATCGCTGTTACTGAAAGTCCTATCTTCAACAATTTCAGGCCTTTGAGTTTATAAGGGCTTGTCTAGATACAGGCAATCATTTTGCGCTCTCAGCACAAAACAGAATTGTCACTTTGAGATTGCATGTCAGGCAGGTTCTTTCTCATGCCTCTTCCCCAGCAAAACTAATTCTCAAAGCCCTGGGGTTGATTGCTGCAGTTATTGCTTTGATACCCAATGTTTGTCTACAGATGTGAATCCTTCAGTGGACTCTGGCAGTACAGTGATGCTTTCTTCAACAGCCCTTGCAGCATCCTATAAAACTATCTCTAGTTTCATTGACTCCCTTGTGTGGTGGGTTCAGTCTAAGATGTGCCAAGGGACCTTCCTGTGTCCTTCCTCCCCCTCCACATTGACCACTCACACTCCCAGTTGGGGGGGGGGGCATTTCTTGGGACAAACTGTTCAAGGCACATGGTCCCCATATGAGACCAATTTGCATATAAATGTCTTGTAGATGAGACCAGTCTTTAGTGTTGCAGGCTTTTGGGGGCTCTTCCTGTAGGGAACAGTTGCTATCCAAACAGACTGTCAGTAGGGTTAGTACATCAACAAACAAGAGGGAACCAAATCTTACTTCATTTGCTTGAGAAACACAGTTTGGCAGTGGGTGATCTCATCTCCTCCAGCCTCTTTCTTGTACCGACACAGAGACAGACAGGAAATCCAGTGTTCTAGCAGACAAGCTCAGCAGAACTATCCTAATGCTTCACGAGTGGTCTCAATCGGTGGCAAACTTGATTTTTCACAAATGGGGTCAACCTTGCTGTGACCTATTTGCCTATCCCTTCAACAAGTGCAGCTGGTTCTTTGCCCTAATCCCTCCCAGGGGCAGTCACAGAGAGATAGTGTAGTCCATGTTTGGCCCCTCAAGTTTTTATGCCTGTCCTCCCCTGCCTCTAATTCCCAGATTCTTTCAGAAAGCACTCTGGTTGAAGAGCAAGGTAATCCTCATTGCCCCATTTGGCCTCTAAATTTGGTTCCCCTTCCCATGGGCTCTTCTAGTATGTCCTCATTGGACACTGTACCCCAGTCCGAACTTTATTTCACATCTGTCAGGGATGACTCCTCCGAACACTGCAGGTCTCAGGTTGACCACATGGTTTCTCCAGTTCAACTGAAGCCAAGATATTCATGGCTTTCCTCTTCTGTTCACCAAATTTTATTTTTCTCTCTAAAGCCCTGTAGAAAAGTAAATGGAAAAGGTTTTCTTTTGGGGCTCAAAGTGTTGGATTCTTTCACTGCTCCATTCCCTGGTGTTTTAGATTTTCTTGTCCGTCTTTCCAGGTGGGGTGAGCTACTCCACCATTAAAGTTCAGCTGGCAGCCATGTCTAACTTCCACACTGGAGATGATGCTTCCCTTTAGCTTCATCCAAATTATGTAAGGCTTTTCTTAAATGTACCATTTTACTTGGACCCCCTATAAAGGATCCTACTCCACTTTGGGATCTTACTGTTTTACACCCTTTGACCCCTCTGCTACAACAGACATTAAATTTCTTTCTTGAACAGATGTTTTTCTTGTGGCTATAACTTAGAGTCTGTGATCTGCAAGTGCTCTCTTCAAAACTACCTTTTTTTTTTGTTTTGTTTTTTTTTTTTTTTTTGTTTTTTCCATAAAGACAGTTACCTTGCGAACTAATACTACTTTTTTATCCACAGTTGCCTCAAACAAATATCAACCAAGTCATCAACTTGCCAGGTTTCTCCTAAATTTTGACAATAAAGGAGAATACATGCTTTACCTTTTAGATGTACATTGGCAACTTGATTCCAATTTTCATAGGACTAAAGAAATTGGGGAAACTGACTAGGGTTGTAACATTTGAAATTGTACTATAAAACCAACTGCATGTTGAATGTCCATTAATCAGTCAACATTTTTTTTGTATATAAGGATCGAATGTTTTACATTGTTTGACTCTGATGATGCCCAGCAGGATTGTGGGTAAAAATGCTTAGTCTGTTATGTAAATAAAGCTGTGTATTTCTTTTACCAGTTTACTACTTTTGGTTTTTGTTTGTAGAAAACTGACCAATTGTTTCATTTGCCAGGAATAAGTTGGGAAAAATGTTTACTCTTAGAGAAGGTTAAGCTTGCCAAGACAACCAAAAGTGCATTCAGCTAGTTCAATGGCTGTCTGTTGCTTTTTAGGCCAGATCTTCTATTGATATTTAGGCAGCTGCCTCTTGGTCAAATGCTCATACTTTTATTGCTCATTACAAGTTAGATATCCTCCCCAGAACAGGGCTGCATTTGGTTCTCGAACATCCTTCCATGAAGGCCACCCAAAGTTCTTGTAGCTGGGATCTTCACCCATTTGTTGAGGAATGAATGGAAATGACATCAAATATGTTATGTACTCATCCTAACTATGCATCTGTGCTGTCTATTTTCATTTTTCAACTCCCCACCACCACCTTCCCCTCTATTCATGTCTTTGGGAGTTACCTGATGAAGGTTTTGGTTAGGAACCACTATTCCTGTCTGAGCCCCTGTTCTGTTATTTGACCTTTTCTACAGTAATACGATGATTTGTTTATAAGATAGTATAGTAGCAGCAAACTCGATCTGAGGTAATACATTGGTCAGGGGCATTATGGGTGAAGGGAGGAGCTCGAGATTTGGATCCTAGAATCTAGAGAAGAGCATCAAAATTGGATCAGAGGTCTGATCCAAGATCCATTTGTTGAGGAAAAATTAAATTAGGCAACACAGATGCATTGTTATGGTGAGAACATAACTTTTACTTGTATCATACCATTTTCTGATCCACCTCTGTCAGTTTCAAAGATCTACAATGTTCACCCAGTTAGGTGGGGGCAGCAGCCTTAGAAATAAGCAAGCTGTTAGAAAAGTCATCATCCAAGGGGTTCCCCCTGACCAGAGAGGGTCTGAAACTTGTTCAAGATTCTTTTTAGTGCCAAAAAAGACAGAGGACTGGAGACCAATCTTAGATTTTAGCAAACTAAATCAATCAGTACTGCATACAAAGTTCCAGATGGTCACTGTTCAATCCATTCTGCTGTTTCTGTACAAGGATGACTGGGATGGCACAATAGATCTTCAGGGTGCTTACTAGAAGATATCTGTGCTTCTGGCTGGGATCCCATCAATACCAATTCAGAGCACTGCCCTTTGGTCTCACTACAGCCTCCAGGGCTTATATCAAGTGCATGGCAGTTGTAGCCCCCTCACCTGAGACTGCTGGGATTCTTGAGTGTTCCCTTACCTGGATGACTGGCTCTTAACTACTCTAACCAAATTCAAGCAAGGGACTACTTACACCAGCTGTGCTCTTATCTCGTGATATCCATCAGTTGCAACAAATCTCAGCTCATCTCAAACTCTGGAAATCAGTGCTCATTTCAATACAGTCAGCCAAATAGCTTCTCTTCCGCTGCCTCTGATTCAAACTATTCAGTCCAGGTCAAAAATACAATTCAGTATTCTCTTTCACTGCATCCTATACTAAAAGCCTTGGGATCCATGTCAGCAGCAATTGCCCTTCTACTGCCGGTCAGGTGCCATATAAGAAACCTCAAATAGGCACTCACAACTCATTGGTTTATTCTCCAACACCCATTATCCAGGCCGCTCAAGATAAATCAAGCTTCTCTGGTGGACACACTCCAATCTAATACACAAAGCATGTGTTCCTATGTTCTTCCTCAGCCCAAGGCCACAGTAACAGCAGATGCCTCTCAAGGCAGGTCGGGGGGGGGGGGCTGTCTCCCTACCATTACAGGCCTTTCAAGACACATTGCCAAACGTGACCATCTCTGTTCAGACCAGACAATATCTGTGGTCTGGTACATCAAGAAGCAAGGCGGAATCAAATCTTACCCTCTTTGTTCAGAAGCTGTGAGAGTATGGCAGTGGGTGATATCCAATCCCTTTCTGATAGCAACACCCATCCTGGAGAAGTCCAGTGTGATTGCAGACAAATTAAAGGTCCATTCTAACTCCTCAAAAGTGGTCTTTCAATATCAAGGTAGTAAAGTTCTGTTGATGGTGCCAACCGTGCTGCAGTCTTTTTGCATCTCCCTTTCACCGTTGCAGCAGGATGTTCTTCATGTTTCACTGTTGCAGTCATCACATTTGGGTTATCTGCTTGCAGCAGCCCTCAGTCGGCCTAATTAACAAAGTCTCGGGTCTTGCGTCGGTTGCTGTCTCATCTTCCATGACGTCAGGGGTATAAAGCATGCAGCCGACGCCATTACATCAGTCTTTCTTGCCGTGTGGTGCCCGAAGCAGAAGCAGTTCGCAAGTGCCGGTCAGCAGACTCCTGAAATTTTTGTTTTCAGGTTTCAGAACCAAAATCTTCAATTAAGCTAAGTACCCTGTTGGGGAAACCTTTTCTTACTCTAAATCAATGTCAGTAAAAGTTAATTGTATTTCTTGTGGAAAGCAAATACCTCATAAAGATTTTCATTTGTACTGTATTCCTTCCTTGGGCCCTGACCACGACGTACCTGGCTCTCGATTTTGTGCCTTATTTAAACAAACTATTTGTCTGTTTATTTACGCTTCTAAATATTTTGGTACTCTGTTCAATTTTCCAGATATGGCTTCGGTAAGCCACCCTGACTACCGACTTTCCAAAAAAACACGAAGCTAGACAGACCACATAGGTCCAAAGCTGCCAATGACGCTTCTAAGCTAGTCACCAGGTCGCAGATACTCGGGCGCTTTCGCAGCCCCCGATACCCGCTACTTCAGATTCGTAGGCATCTACTGAGTCCCATTTGGAGTCTGGTATGCAGTGAGATGCTTCAACTGTAGAACCTGCAGATGTCTCTACCTTGGATGGGTCTGGAGCCGCTGTGACTGACTTCTGAGGGTGTATTCAGGCCTACTGACTTGCATTTTAAACCAACGCCATCTTCTTCTTCAAGGCCTAAAAGTCGATCCATGCCTAGAAAACAAATGCCCAGACAGCATGGTCAGGCCACTATGCCAAAAAAACAAATAAGAATGGCTGAAGACCTTATTACTGTAATCAGGGGAAGCCACCCTTCCCTCTTGGAGACCTAGGACTGAGTTTGCTTATGATGATTCTGATCAGGACTCTGTTTCTTCTGATGACCAGGATTTACCCTTATCTACCTATGAGGTTTCTGATGCAGAGGACTCTATTCCCTCTGCTTCCCGTCCAGAGGATTTCTCTTTTGGTGAAACCTCGCATACTCTTAGGGACCCGTTTACCAGGATTACTCTGACTCTAAAAAGAGGCTTAGAGATTTCTTACTCCTGCCCCAACAAAGGCCTTTAGCTATCCCCCCTGTACTGGACATTGTTGATGCCTTTTTGGAATCTAGCTTGGCCCATGACTCTCTATCTCCTGCTCCCAGAAAACCGGATAGATATTACAGGGTTCCGGACTCTCATAAGTTCCTCTTTAAAAATCCTGCTGCGGATCCTGAGACCATTTCTCAGGGACCCAAGGGCATTAAGGCTACTACTGCCAAAAATCCTATCCCCTCTGATAGAGATTCCAGGGCGCTGGATAGATGGGGTAAGAAGGTATACACTTCTGCAACCTTGGCCATTAGGGCCTTAAACTGCCAGTTCCATATGCTAAAGTATTAGCAGCATATTATTGGATTGCGTAAACAGAAAATGATGTTGATTTCTCACTGTGCTGAAAATAAAGATTTACAGGATTTAATGCATTCTGCTGAACAAGTTGGAAAACATACTTTGCAATGTGGTTTTGATTCATTAGAGGCGTCTTGCAGGGCTGCTGTCACTGGGTCTGTACTTAGAAGGCATGCTTGGCTTAAGGAACAAAATTTGCCAGATCATGTTAAAGCTAAATTGCTGGATGCTCCCTTAAACCAAGACAGCCTGTTTGGCAACAAAGCAGAAGTACTACTTAAAAAGATGGAGGAAAAAGCTAAATCTATGCAAACTGTTAAAGATTTCCTGCAAGTACAGCTTCTCAGATTTAGTAGGCATTGGCCCTCTAAAAACTGGTCCTTTCCTGCCTCTTCCAGGCCTTCAGTCCAAACCCAGAACCAGCAGAACACCCATGCTTCAGTCCCAAGGTACTCACAGGGCTAAGCAGTGTGGGATTCCCACTTCCAAAGCAGGGAGTGGTAAGACCCCCCCCCCCCCCCCCCCCATGGTAAACTGACTTAACTTTAAATCTACCAAGCCCTGCAGAACTGACTTTTCTTTTAGGGGGAAAGATTGCCGGGCAGGCAGAAAATTGGGAACTCATTACCCAGGACAAATGGGTTTTAAATAGATTCCCAAGGATACAGATTCCACTTTCGCTCCTTATCAACCCCAAACGGTTGGCCAGATCTACCCCCAAATCAGTGGACAGAGGCTCAAAAGCAAATTCTCTCTAAGCATCAGGGCTATTCAACCTGTTCCAGAAGAGAAAAGGGGACACTGTTTCTACTCAAGACTTTGTTGTCTTTTCTGGGCACAAGGAAAACTCCTGGCATCCTACACTGGACCTCTCTATCCTAAACACATTTTTGGTGATCCCAAAATTCAAGATGCTAACTCTTCACTAGCTGCTTCCTATGGTAGGCAAGGATGCCTGGTTGGCAACACTGGATTTAAAGGAAGCCTACCTGCGCATCCCAATAAGGGAATCCTGCAGATGATACCTACGCTTCAAAGCAGGCTACATGCTCATCAGTTCTCTGCACTGCCCTTTGGCTTATCTACTGCACCCAGGTTATTCACAAAGTGCCTAGCTCCAGTCATTGCATTTTGCAGGCAAAGAAATATCCAAATATATCCATATCTGGACGATTGTCTAATTCAGGCAGAAAGGCAGGACGTACTATTGAATCATCTGGTGTTTGTACAGAAATTGCTAACTTCTCTGGGGTACACCACAAATGAAAAGAAATCTCATCTTGTACCCTACCAACAAATTGTATTCCTGGGAGCAAGCTTGAAAGCAACTTCCCAGATGGCTTTTCTCACGCCAGAAAAACAAGTTCATTTGGCAGCCTACTTCAAGCTACTGGCCACCAAGACCCAGCTATCTGCAAGGAAAATACTGCAAGCCCTGGGGTTCATGGCCTCCTGCATTCTACTAATTCCATATGCAAGACTGCATATGAGGAAACTACAGTGGTATCTAAAAAGCCTATGGTGTCAACATTTTCAGGATCTAGAAGCAAAGATTCCTATCATTCCTCATCTACAGATAGTTCCTTTGGTGGGCAGACGCCTGTCACCAAAACAAGGGACTGCTATTCACTCTACCCCCTGCCGCCCAAACCCTAACAAATGCATCAGACAATGCATGGGGGGCTCACTTGGCAGAGAAGTGCATTCAGGGCAAATGGAACCCAAGTCAAATGCACCTGCACATCGATCAAAAAGAAATGTTAGCTGTACAGAATGCTCTGACAGCCTTCAAGGACCACATCCTTCCAGGGCATTTAATGGTAAAGACTTGACACCACCACTGTTATTTGGTACATAAACAAGCAGGGGGAACCCACTCATACTCTCTCTGCAGTCTAGCCATGGCTCTGTGGAACACAGCCTTGAGCTACCAAGTGCACCTACAGGCTCAATTCCTGCCAGGAAGGCTAAACACACTGGCAGACAACCTAATCAGAAATCTCATGGACCCACACAAGGGGAAACTGGAACAAAAGATATTCAACATGTTCAGAAATGGGGGAGTCCAGATATAGATTTGTTTGCCTTCCCCCAGAACTACCAGTTGGAAAAATTCTGAACAAGGACTCCCCACAAACAAGCTTGGAAAGTGGATGCCCTGTCCTTCACCTGGAAAAAAACTACCAGTTTATGCCTTTCTCCCTCTGCCTCTCCTCTCCAAGGCACTACTAAAGCTCAAACAGGACAAACCAAGGACGATACTGATTGCACCGGACTGGCCATGCCAACACTGGTACCCCCTTTTGCGTAGTGTCACTGCTGGCACCATGGCACCTGCCTCAGACCCCTGCCCTGCTGTCCCAGCAGGAGGACCAGATTCTGCACCAACAGCTTCAACCCCTGAACCTGGCAGCCTGGCTAATTACATAATCTCTCCGTTACCATCCCTCAGTAAGCAAGTGTTGGATGTCATTCTGGAGGCAAGGAGTCCTAGGACTAGAAAATCCTATGCTGAAAAATGGAAAGGATTCTCTTCCTGGAACCAAGCTCAAGGGATGGGCACAGCAACACCCAATTTACCTCAGATTCTTCAATACTTAAGTGAGATGCTGCACAAGGGCCTTTACTTTTCCTCCATCAAAATTCATGCCTCAGCCATTTCAGCTCATTGCAACACAGAACCACCCCTCTTCTCTCATCCACTGCTGAAGCAGTTCCGCAGATTGGCCAAAAACTTAAGACCACGCAGGAGAGCCCCTACTCCAACTTGGGACCTTAACTTTGTATTGGAAAAACTTACTCTGCCTCCTTTTGAGCCAGCTGCAAATGCAGAGTTGAAATTCCTTTCTTGGAAAACAACCTTCCTTTTAGCCATCACTTCAGCAAGAAGGGTGTCTGAATTACAGGCTCTCATGGCAGTGGAGCCTTTCATCATTTTTCATGTGGACAGGGTGTCCCTCAGAACCAGTCCCTCCTTTCATGCCCAAGGTGGTATCCAGTGTGGCCCTGAATCAGTCCAGTCATTTGCCCAACTTTCTTTTCTAATCCACAGAACAAAGGGGAGTGAATACTGCACTCTTTAGATGTGCACAGACAACTTAGATTTTATTTGGACAGGACTAAACCTCTCAGGAAATCTGAACAGCTGCTTGTTGCATTTGCTGCAGGGGCAGAGGGGAGGGCCATTTCAAAGCAAACCATTTCTAAATTGATAGGCCATTGCATTAATTTCTGCTATAAGCACCATGGAAAACCTACCCCACAGGGGATTAGACCACATTCAACCAGGGCTGCATCTACCTCTACAGCCTTTCTCAGAGGTGTCCCTACCAGGGACATCCTAGAAGCTGTTACCTGGAGTTCTGTACATACCTTCACCAAGCATTATCATTTGCCAATTTTCTCTAAATTTAGAGCTGGCTTTGCCACTGCAGTCTTGCAGGGCCTTATAGCTGGTCCTAATGCTATCCAATTTCTTCCTCCCATCCTTAGCTTTGGGAATCTACCCAAATGTGATGACTGCAACAGTGAAACACAAAGAACATAGTACAGTTGTGTACACTTACCATAAATGTAGATGTTCGAGTGTATTCACTGTTGCAGTCCTAGTTACCCTCCCTCCAGCCCCCTGACTTCTATTGGCTATACCTCTATTCTTGCTTACTCTGTTTAAAGCTTTTTGGTGCATTTGCTTTTTTTGTTGGAGGTGTAACCTTGTATATATAATTGCTTCCCATTATGGGCGCACCTGACATCTGGGGCAAGAAAAACTGATGTAATTGCATCGGCTGCATGCTTTATACCCCTACTACCTGATGTCATGGAAGATGAGACTGCAACTGACGCGGGACCCAAGACTTTGTTAAATCAGGCCAACTGAGGGGCTACTGCAAGCAGATAACCCAAATGTGATGACTGCAGCAGTGAATACACTCTAACATCTACATTTATGGTAAGTGTACGCAACTGTACTTTTTTTGCCCTGATTCCCCCACCCCTTCCCCCGCAGTGTCAGTCCCTGAGGGGTGCTCTACTTCATGCTCGTCCCTTCGGTCTCCTTTACGCTTACCCCTCATTCTCAAATTTCTCCAGAAAGCATCTCGTTTGAAGAGCACAGTTATCCTCATTGCTTCTTACTGGCCTTGTCATATCTAGTGTTCCTTGCCTTTGGCCTCATATACATCCTTCCTGGATACTGGATCGAACTTCAGGTCGTCTATCTCAGCAGACAGGTATGACTCATCCGGACATTTCAGGCCTTAAGTTGACTGTGTGGTTTCTCCACTTCCATTGATTGGTAGACAGCCCAGGCTTTCTTTTCCTGTCCATCATATTCTGTTATCTTCCCATAAAGCTTCCACTAGAAACATTTGCAAAAGTAAATGGAAATGATTTTATCTGATGTTCAATTTTCATTTATTCCTCAATGGGATGGTGTCTCGTCCAACCATCTGATCCGACTCAACAGATACAAAAGCTCATAGCTGCCAACAAACTCTCAAGCTCCTTTCCTACCCATAATGCACAGAACCCAGCTTCCCTCCGATCTCGTTTGACGCATGTGTCTAGACATGGTCACCATTGCTCTTGAGCTGTTCAGTTAGGTGAGAATTTTCAACTTTTTCATTGCTGGACATTCTTCTGGTTATACTTTTACTGAAAGGTTTACTCTTTCGTTTCCAGTACTCTTCCAAGTTTATTCATCTTGCTGCTCCCTTTTACACTTGTGTAGTCTTTGCTAACGTTGCTGGTAGGCTTTTCCTTCTCGGTTCCCTTTCTTTATAGTTACATTCAAAAAGACTCCTTTCTAGCCCTTTCTTGCTAGTTTCCATCCTGTCATTACTGTTTGCATCTAGTCTTTTGCTGTCCGCGCACTTCAAAATTTGCAGTACTCTTTGTATTTTGGGTAATTACTTGAGGGGATGTCTGATAAAGGATTTAAGGAATGTGAAAAATGTGGGCAGAAAATGCCCTTTTCTGCTTCTCATTCATGGTCTGTTTGGGGCCTGTACATTTAGATCGGGATTGTTTGTGCTGGGTTCAACCCCAGAGCATTAACGGAAAGGTGAAATAAATTAATACTGAAGGGGCTTTTACCGACTCCTTTCTCAAGTCATTGCTGGAGTTCATTCTCCAAAGACAAAAGCCAAGGATCCTTTAAAAATATCCAGATCCTCCTGATTCTACTGCATCCACTTTGGAGCTGAGAAAGTCTAAATTGGATCCAATGTCTTTTGGGATTTGACCTTCTTTGGATCCGGATGAAATATGTGGCTTGTCCTTCTGATTCAACAAAACGTACCTCTGATCCAAACTCTATAGATCTTAAACTACTACCATGTACCGTTTACTCAGTGTGCATCCAGTACCATCTATGGTGCCCTTCCCTTTTCCTGGAGCAGCACAGTCATCTTCGGTGGTGTCTTCTTGTTCCTCCAGAAGTCTCAGATGCAGATGTGGAAAGGATGGTGAGATATCTTCAGAGATCAATTTCAGAGGGGAGTCTTCATGATTCTTACCTCTTCGGGTCAGGAATGTCCTACTCCTTCACTGGTAACACTTCCTCCTCTGACACAACCCTTGGTGTAAAGTCCTCGGATCATAGTATTTCCCATCCTGTGTCTGATCCAAAGAGAGTCTATTCTTCGGATCTGATAGTTACTCTGAGCACATCAGCTCTGATCTCTTCGGATCCACATGATCCTCTGAGCCAAAGTTCCAGGTCAGATCCAGGGGGGATAGGGTAGACTGAGATTTTCGGATCTTTCCCTTCCTCTTGGACTCATTACCCCTTACCCCAATCCTACCCCCTCCTGGGTCACTCCACCCACTGATGACCTCCTTGATTTGGTGCCTAAGCAGGCATGGAAGGAACCTGATACAATTGAGTTGATCCCCAAGAGACCAGACAGGATTTTGTTTCCACCGGTAGGAAGAGAGCATTGGAGTAAGGTTGTACCGGTTGATGCAGTTGTGACGGCAACTACAAAGAAGGAACTCGTGGAACAGAATTCCACTGTCCATGCCCCTAATAAAGAATCTAGTGCCCTGGACAGATCTGTGAGGCGAGTATATGCTTTTGTGACATTTGCTCTCTGATTGCTGAACTATTTGGCACACTTTGTGAAGTAGCAAAGGGATTTGATTAAAGAACTTTCAAATTCCCTTTCAGGGACAACTATGGCAGAGGTTTAAACTTCTCTGGCCTCAGTTGGCTACCCTTCAATCTGTTATGAATTCATCCGAGGGTCATCTCACATGCTGCAGAAGGTGCTTCAAGGGCTGTGGGTTCAGGCATTTCCATCTGAAGGCACACTTGGGTGTGTCTGATTTTTGTGGAATCCTTCATCTTTTGTCAGTGCTCTTTTTGACTGTTCCTCCTTGTTTTGGTCCATCAATAAAAAACACACTCTAGGTTTGAGAAGGGTGGAAAGACCCCATCTACTGTGGACATACGCTTGACCTCTCAATGTATCTTTTCCAGGAACCAGTGGGGAGGTTGAAAGATATGGCACAAAAAGTCTCAGGGTCTTTTCCAGGGGCCAAGTGTAGGTAGTTCACCCAGAGGCAGAAGGTGGAACGATTGTGGCAGAGGAGGCCTGTAAAACTGGGAGTCTAGATAACCTTATCAGACAGGCCCTTTCAGCGCTCTGGAATGGAGGCCCGATTGTCTTCCTCTGGAAGCAGTCGAGGGTCACTTATCTCTGCACCATAAAGCGTGTCTAAAGTTAAAGGATACTTGGGTGCAGAGAATTATTTTCCGGAAGTTATATTCCCTTTTCCCTTCCACCCCTGTTTCCCAGGAAAATCCCCAATGTTCCACCCAATCAGAGGGAGACAGAAGCACTGGAAATACAAAAGCTGCAAAAACGGAGTCATCCAAAAGGTCCCTCCAGACCAAATAGGATCTAGAACTTACTCAAGATTCCTTTTGGTGCCAAAGAAAACAGGGGACTAGAGACCAATCTTGGATCTCGGTTTGTTGAACAAATCAGTTTGACACACCAAGTTCCAGAGGGTCACAGTTCAGTCTATTCTGCCTTTTCTGACTAAGGACGACTGGATGTGTTCAATAGACATTCTGGATACATACTATCACATAAAGATGAACAGGCAATCCAGAAGGTACTTGTGCTTTCGGCTGGGAGCCAGTCATTATCAGTTCAGAGCACTGCCTGTTGGTCTCACCACAGTCGCCAAGGTGTTCAAGTGTAGGGCAGAAATGGCAGCTCACTTGAGACTGCAGGGATTCTGGGTGTTTCTGTACTTAAACTGGCTCATTACTGCTCCAACCATGCATCAACTGGTACAAGCACAAGACTAAGTGTTGCAGATGCAGACTTGTTCAAATCTTGGAATAACCAATTAGAAGTCGCAATTACAACCCACTTAGACACTGGAATTCATAGGAGCAATGTTAAACACAGTGTCTTTTTCCATGTCAGGAGTATAAAGAGAAATCAGGTCAAGAAAATAACCTGCAGTACCAAAATTTCAGCCAAGTTGATTCTACAAGCCCAAAGATTGTTGTCTGTGGCATTAATCATAGTTCCTTTAGCAAGATATCTATGAGAATTCTGTAATGGAATTGTGCTACAAACAATCAATTCTCTCTCAACACCCATATTGATAATTATAAGTCAGGTATCCAAGCTATCTTTCCTGGTGGATGCAGTCACGTTTCCAATGTTCTCCTTTCATTCTCCCTCAACCCAAGGCCATAGTGGCTATAGACAGTTCCTAGATTGCGTGTGGGAAGGGGCGGTTTCCTGAGAAAGAGTCCAAGGCACTTGGTCCCCCGCGGAGGCCAACTTGCATATCGGTGTTCGAGAAATGAGAGTGGAGCTTTTGGCGTTGCAAGCATTCCAAAACACTCTCCCTCTCAGAACAATTATTTTCCAAAGGGACAACATGTCAGTCGTTTGACACATAAGCAAGAAGGAACCAAATCTTTACCTCTGTATTGAATCCCTACAGGTGTGGCAATGGGTGATTGTTTTTTCTCCAACCACTTTCTAATTGCAATGCACATTCTGGGAATAATAGCAGACAAACTGAGCAGATCTATCTCACTTCCTCACGAGTGGTCTCTCAACAACAAAGTGACAGATGTTATTTTCCATCACTGGGGCCATCCTTGCTGCAGTCTGTTTTCATCTCCCCTCAACAAGAGGTGCAGCAGCTTTTTTGCCCTAGTCCCCCCACCAGGGGAGTTACTGAGGGGTAATATACTCACGATTGGCCCCCTGGACTTCTGTACACTTATCCCTCAACTCCCTTAATTCACAAATTCCTTCAGAAAGCATCCAGGTTGAAGAGGAAAGTCATCCTCATTGCATCTTTCTACTCTTGACAAAGTTGGTTTCCCTTTCTTTGGCCTCATCTTCTGTACCCACCTTGAATTCTTGATCCAGTTCCACACATTCTGTCTCACCTGACAGGTGTGGTTCACCTGGACATCTCAAGTCTCGAACTGCATGGTTTCTCCAATTCCTTTAATAGCCAAACAACCAATGCTCTCTCTGCTTGTCCATTCTGTACTGTTATCCTCACATAGACCCTCTGAAGGAACTCTGCAGAAGTAATGGAGAAGATTTGTTTATTGGGCAGAACAGATTCTGGTAGACCTCTTTTCCGCCCTGATTCATGCTGTTCTTGAATTTTTGGCAAGCTTGTTTAATGCGGTTGCTAGTTCCACTATTAAGTTCAACTCGCTGCCATCTCTAACTTTCCAGTGGGGTTTCAGAATTTGTCTCTCAACTATGTAAAGCCTTTTTGAAAGGTACCCTACTACTGACCCTCCTTATAAAGATCCTATACCTCCATGGGATTTCAATTTGGTACTTCAGGTCTTAACACATTCTCCCTTTGAACCAGCAGCTAAATGCAGTTTGCTGTCTTTTAGTTAGTTACATCTGCTAGAATTTTAGAAATTCAAGCTCTATCCTCCAAGCCACCATACCTGACTTTCCACAAGGATGGGGTCACCTTGCATACCAGTGCCTCTTTTTTTTTTTTACCTAAGGTAATGTCAGAATCCAGCATTAACCAAGCCATTAACCTGCCTGCATCTTTCCCAAACTTTATGAATAAAGGAGAATGTATGCTGCACTTATTTGGGCGTTCAGTGACAATTGCATTTCTACCTGCACAGAACAAAAAAAATCAGAAAGACAGACCAAATATTTATCTCCTTTGCACTTGACAAATTATGAAGGTAACTCTAGCCAGATGGTTGACAGATTGCATTTCTTTTGTGTACAACAAATTTAATCTCCCCTTAAGAAAACCATTAAAGGACTCCTTCAATCAGATCTATGGTACTTTTACTGTATTTCATTCTAAAGCATCCATAGACAATGTAAGTGTCTGCAACTTGGTCAAACCCTCATACTTTCATCAGTCATTACAAACTAGATCTGGTTTTGAGGGGAAGAGCAGCCTTTTGCTCAACTGTACTCTGGAATATCCTTAGAGTCCACCCAGAAATTCAGGTAGTTGGGGAATCTGTCCCATCCGTTGAGGAATTAATGAAAATTGACATGAGATGAACAAGTTATGTAGTTACCCTTAAATTCCATCTGTGTTGTGCGTTTTCATTCTTAATCTTCTTCACCCTCCAGCCGCCTTCCATTTTTTGCAAATGACTTCTGGAGGAATGAGACTACTAGAGACACCACCTGTCCCTTGTATTGAACTCCAGTTATGGCAATTCTTTTATATTCTCTCTCAAGGTGTAAATAGCATCTGACTGAAGTTGGGTTTGGTGCATTATGGGTAGAAAAGGAGCTTGAGAGCTTGGTGACTCACAGGGCTGAGGATATGATCCCTCTACGTGAATGTGAAGATACAGCTCCTTAATGTACCTTCAAATAAATTAGTCTTCAGGCCCCTTCCTACAGCATTTTCTAAAGACTGGAAAACAAAGAAAAAAACATGGAATTGGTAAAGCACATTTTATGTCCCAATTTCAAAATGAAGCAAAACTTTTTAAACTAGCCTTCCAAACAAGGCTGGCACTACCAGAGGCAGGGAATAAGTTAACAGCTGAAGGGTGAGAAGACCAAACAAGAAGGAAAGAGCCAGCAAGAAGAGGCAGACCTGAGATGTACCACAAGGTCCAGGTTCTAGCCAGGGAACAGATGTGACTTACCAGCATTCTCCATTCCAATTCTCCAAAGCCCTATCAGTGGCCCCTTGTCCTTCCCATCTTTCATTTCATCATGGCTGGAGTGTTGAAGGATATTTCTTGTTTTATAATTTGCTGCCTTGAAAAGTCCTTGTACAGTCTTTAGATGCTGAACAAATGATTATTTATTTTTTTGGGGGGGGGGGTGCAATGAGTTTCACTTTATCATCCCCATTGTGGTGCTGAATGGGACAGTGTTGGAGTGGATGCTTTGGCCTGATGGAGGTGTACCTCTGGAAGAATCTTGTCTGAACACCATCAAAGCATTTCTGTTGGCCTTTGCCTCCTTTTGGAGCATTACCTGAGCAATGTCTTCCATTTAAGAAAGTGGGCAGTGTATTCTGCATTTGTACATTTATTCCAGAAATTTCCAACTCTGTGCCTTGATTACACCAGACCATCTTAATTTCTTGATGTTAAGTTGTCCATCTCGCCTTCGTTCCTGCTGTTTGGGTTCGAAGCAGATTCTCTGCTCCGACTCTGTCATCTTCTATAGCTCGAGAGCTGTTTACTGGTTCGAGGCTACCCCTTATCCTAGAATGCCCAGCGTCATCTACCCAGATCTCATTTGCCGCTTCAGCTGCAAGGTTGCTTCGTTACTGGCTCAGGCTTAGTATAGATTTTTCTATTTGTTGTTTATTCTTAAAAATTTGTCAAGTTTTTGTCTGTTACTTTATACCTTATCGCTTCTTGTGATATCACTTTGTTGGCCGTTGCTCCATAACTCGCAGGCCTTCTACCTCTCCTGAACTAGTTTAAATTAGAGTCCCCCCTCCTCTTAGGACAGCCGTTTAAATTACAGGCTCTCCTTCTGAAAAAAGACTTTTGTTTCTTAATTTTGTAATATAGCATTTTCTTATTGTTGTTGTGGTTGTTGTTAGTAAAAATGTCTAAAGATACCAAGGTATCCGGCTTCAAAAAGTGTGACTCATGCTGTCAGAAAATGTCTCATGACAGATGGGCATAGTAGTTGTGTATATTGTTTGGGCGCTGTTCACCTGCAGAACTCCTGTTCTATATGTCACATTTTTAGTCCAAGGTCCTGCAGGAGTGCAAAAACAAATGAATCCTTCAGGGATTATTGAAGCCGCAGGATTCTCCGGCTAAAAGTACTCAGCTAGAGAAATCCCCTAAGTCTGTCAAGCCGTCGGATCCATCTTTGGAGCAGACTCCTTTACTTGACCAACCAAGTATGTTGGTGCCGGCTGGCACCGACAAGACAACTCTGTCGGCTCCATCTGCTATTTTGGAGCCATAAGAGACGGGTCTCCGTCCTTGGAGTCCATCCACTCTGCACCTCTGTCACATTTGTTACAGTGAGCATAGCCATCATTCTTCCCACTCCTCTCGATCCTCTAGATTATTGGATCATGATGTGGAGAGAGTAGTAAGTAAGTTGCTTAAGTCACAGGCACTGGCAGAAATTCTGTCCAGCCCACCTTATAACAGGTATCTGCTCCAACCGCCTCTATTTCTGTTCCTCCTCCGACTACATTTAGCTCTGAGGTGGAGACTGCGGATCCGCATGTAGTAGAACCGTCTGCGCCGATCATCTCTTCTTTGGTTCCGATGTTGGCTCCGATTACCTCGATTATACCTTCTATCGAGGGATCTGGGCTCCAAAGCTCTCTCCTCTGCTCTGAGGGGGGGGGGGGGAGTGGCATCGTACCCTTGTCCGACCCCGTTCTCCCCCTTGGAGCTTCGGCGCAGGTGAGCTCGGCTCCAACATCAGCCTCGGAGCCGTCACACTCGACGCAGAGGGACTCCTGTTTCTTCAGAGCCTGAGCTTTCTCTGCCTAGAGGTCGGGACGCCTTTGAGGTCATGCGAAGTGTGCTGTCCCCCAAAGTAGCTCTACTGCCAGCTCCATTGGCTCCTCCCCCCGTGGTGTCTTTTCCAACCTCTATGCCTCCTCCACACCCCAAGTGTAGGGAACCTATGCCCCAGGACACCCCTTTGGGTGATCCCTCTTCTTCCAAAGCCTCCCGATCACTCGGAAGAGCCTCCCCGGAAGTGCAAGAGGAAGCACATAGACTCCCCTGAGTCTGTCACTTCAGATACAGACATGGATGAATCGGAAGGGCCCCCCTCTGAAGAGGTTTCCTTTTTGGACATCCTTGAAATGCTTAGAAGGAGGACTGGACTTCCCTAGCCCCTACCGAGGACGAGTCTGTATACCTGGACACATTCTGTTCCCGACCTTCCACCTCCTGGGTATCTCCTCCTTTCGATCCACTCATGTCTGTAGTCGTTCGAAAGGCTTGGTCAGCTCCAGATTCTGTGGAACCTACTCCAAGGAGACCAAACAAATTTATTACAGACCCCCCCCCAGGACAAAACAATTCCTCTTCAAGTGTGAGCCTGTTGATGCCATGGTGGTAGCAGCAGCCACCAAGAAAGAGTTAGCAGAAACCTCTTAATCTGTTCATCCTCTGAACAGAGTCTCTGACGATGGACAGATATGGAAAGCAAATGTTTGTTTCAGCGACATTTTCAATGAGGTCCCTGAACTATCTGCCATTTTACACGTCTTCAAAGGGATCTCCTGAAAGAGCTTGGAGATGCCCTTCAAGATCCTACAGCTGAGGGAGCACCAGCCAAAGTAGCTTCTCAGCTTGTGACTCTTAATTCCATAGTCAACTCCTCCATGAGGCTGAATTCCTATGCAGCCGATGGAGCGATCAGAGCCGCAGGGACAGGTGTGGCTCTCAGGAGACATGCTTGGATGCAGCTGTATCAGTTTGTGGAACCCTTTCGAGCGTCCTTCACCAATACTCCTTTTGATGGCTCCTTTCTCTTTGGGCCTCAGGTGAAAGACACGTTGACCAGGTGTGAGCAAGAAGGCAATACACACTCTGCCGTGGGAGTTCGTTTTTCCACTCCTTCCAGACCTTATCCCAAGGGTCAGAAGAGCAGAAAGATGTGGTTCCAAAAATCCCAGGGACCCTTGCGTGTTACACGTGGTGATTTTTTTCCCCCAGGGGAAGAGGGGGAAACAACAACAGATGCCACCCTCATAGCAGAGGGGGACTGCAAAACCAGGGTAACTGAGAAACCTTCTCTGCCAAGCCTTTCCAGCATCCCTGAAGGGTTGCCAGACTGCTCACCTCTGGAGGCAGTCGGGAGAAGACTTTTGCTGTACCCAAAATCCTGGTAAAATATAACAAGAGACAGATGGGTACTATCCATCATATCCGGAGGTTACAAAATTCCCTTCCATCAATCCCCCATAGAATCAAAAAAGCCAATCCCAGATGTCCCACCCAATCTAAGCGATCAAGCAGTCACAGAAGTTTCAAGACTGCTAGAAAAAAGAGCCATTCAAGAAGTCCCCGCAGACCAACTAGGATCCGGAACTTACTCAAGATTCTTTTTAGTACCAAAAAAGACAGGGGACTGGAGACCAATACTGGATCTCAGCAGCTTGAACAAATCTGTACAAAAAGAAAAGTTCTGGATGGTGACACTGCCGTCCATTTTCCCTTTTCTGGGTCAGGACAATTGGATGTGCTCTATAGATCTTCTGGACGTGTACTACCATATCAAGATGGACAGACGCTCCGATATGGTTCCTGTTCCTACACCTCCACCTTCTGGATCAACCGTGGATTCTGGACCCAGTTCCAGATCTTCGGATTCATCAGTCAGATGGGTTGCACCAATCCCTTCAAACTCTCCAGCTCACAGCTTGGTACTCCACTTCCAACCTTAGCCAGGCTTTCCAATATCTCCCCAGCAGTCTGTGATATTATTGTTTCCCCACATAAGTCTACTACGAGGAAAACGTATGCTAGTAAATGGAAATAGTTTTCTTTCTGGTCAGAATCTAGAAATTTGGATCCTTTCTCAGCCCCAGTCCATGAAATTCTTGAATTTCTAGCACAACTCTTTCAGGGTGGTGTGGCTTCTGTTACCATTAGAGTACAACTAGCTGCCATTTCATATCAGTATGTTTAATTTGTCTCATAAGTTCTGCAAGGCCTTTATGAGAGGAATATCTCTTCTTAGACCCCCCAGTTAGAGATCCTCCTCCTCCTTGGGATCTCAGTTTAGTTTTAGCTTCCTTAATTTTGCCTCCCTTTGAACTGGCAGCATCATGTTCCTTAAAATGTCTTTCTTGAAAGACACTTTTTTTGGTTGCTATCACTTCAGCTAGATGTGTCTCAGAACTTCAAGCACTGTGTTCATCCTCCTTACCTGGTGTTTCACAAGGACAGAGTTTCTCTGAGGACCAATCCATCCTTTATTCCCAAAGTCTGCTCAGAGAACAATTTAAATCAGTCCATAGATCTCCCAGTTTTCTTTCCTAGTCACAGCAACAAGGCAGAATACAAGCTCCACCAATCAGATGTGCACAGGCAATTGTGTTTTTACCTCCATAGAACTAAGGAACTAAGAAAGTCAGACCAGTTATTTCTTTCTTATGCTTTCAACAAACAAGGCCTTCCAGTTTCTAAGGTGACCTTATCCAGATGGTTATATGATGCGATTGCCTTTATTTATCAGTTACGAAATAGAGCTACCAGCTAAACCAAAAGGTCATTCCACTAGAGCATTAGCCACCTCTGTGGCCTTTCAGTCTAGGTTGCCCATAGACTCGATCTGTGCAGCTGCCACTTGGGCAAACCCTCACACTTTTATCTCTCATTACAAGGTGGATATGGTCTCCTGGAGCAGAGCTTCCTTTGGTTCTACTGTTCTGAAGAGTCTGTTCCAATGAGCGACCCAGGATTTTAGGTGCTAGGGACGCTGTCCCAAACAACAAGAACGAAGGCGAGATGGACAACTTAACATAAAGAAGTTCTGTACCTACCATAACGTTCCATGTTAGTTGTCTTCATCTCGCCTTCCTTCTTGCGTCCCCCCTTCTTCCCCCTTCCTAGAGGATTGAGAGGAGTTCCTTTTTTTGATGTCCTTCAAGAATGCAACTGCAGTCATAACATGTGGGTTGTGTCCTGCCTCAGGCAGCCCTCGGTCGGCCGGATTCCAAAGTCTGGGTCCGACGTCGGCTGATGTCGCATTTCTCTCCGACGTCAGAGCGGCTGGAGTACATAAGCATCAGCCGACGCCATTTTCTTCAGTCTTTCTTGCCGCGCGGTGCCCGAAGCAGAAGCAGTTCGCAAGTGCCGGTCAGTCAGCTCCTGTATTCTACGATACCGAAGTCATCAACAAAGCTAAGTACCCCGTTGGGTACCTTTTCTTGCCTCAGCCGATGTCAGAAATTACTGAAAAAGTTAACAATTGTCTTTTTTGTGGCAAACAAATACCTCATAAGGATTTCCACTCTTACTGCCTCCCTTGCCTGGGCCCAGACCGCGACGTCTCGGCCTGTGTAGCCTGTGCTCGCTTCAACAAGCGCACTCTCAGGCACCGGGTGGAATTCGATGAAGACTTTTTCGGCGATAAATTTGCTTATACCATGCCGTCGGATCTTCCGACATCGCAAACTCCCAAAAAGCGAAAAGACCGGGACCGACATCCTAGGCCCGTGTCTACTACCGACTCCACGCCTAAGCCTAGCGCGAGTGCTCCGGTTCCCTCTGAGACTGTCTCCCCACCGCTCCGAACCGAAGACGCCGCATTACCGACTACTCCGATTCCAGACATTACTCCGCCAGTTATAGATTTTCCTCCGGATACCGAAACTGAGGAAATGCCTGAGACCATTGCTGTAGACAAGGTCACTCCTGCACGTGGAGCTGCCAGGCCCCCTATGGCCATGTCGATTAAGGCCTACACTAGGGCTAAGGCAGCCAGCAAAACAAAGCATATTACTCCTAGAGCCTTACCTCAGCCGACTCCGGAGACACAAATTATGTCCATGGCTGCTGATCTAATTTCCATGATTAGAGGTTCACAGACCCATCCTGAGAGAGCATCCCAGCCTCCTCCTGATAAAAGGCCCCGGGTTGAACCCTCCAACCCTACTCCTTCAGATGAAGACTCTGAGGGCTCTCTCCACTCTGATAGCCAGGAAGAGCTCTTCCAGACCTATGAGGACTCTGATGCAGAAGATTCCATACCTTCGGCCTCCCCTCCTGAGGATATTTCCTTTGGGGAAGTTCTGCACACCATGAGGGAACATTTCAAGTGGCAGGGCCAGGAATTTTCTGATTCCAGGAAACACCTTAGGACTTTCCTTAAGGAGCCTCAGCACAGGCCCTTAGCTATTCCTCCTGTA
Organism: Protopterus annectens; assembly: GCF_019279795.1. NCBI lineage: Eukaryota > Metazoa > Chordata > Ceratodontiformes > Protopteridae > Protopterus > Protopterus annectens. The sequence continues at coordinate 307,250,361 of NC_056737.1, forward strand.
CTTGATGTTCTGGATGATTTGTATTCTGATTCTAGTGCTACCCCTGATACTCTCCCTCCTGCACCAGCCAAGCCAGACAGGTATTACAGGGTCCCAGAAACTCATTCCCATTTATTCAGGGCCCATACTGTTGATTTGGAAACTATTTCACAGGGGCCTAAAGGAGTTTCAGCCTCCACCTCAAAAAACCCTTTGCCCTCCAACAGGGAAGCAAGGTCATTAGAGAGATGGGGTAAAAAGGTTTACACTTCCACTACTTTTATCTATGAGAGCTTTAAATTGCCTTTTTCATATGTTCCAATATCAGGATTATCTCATAGAAGATTTACAAAAAACACTAGCTTCTCCTGATCCTTTAGACAGGAAGACTTTGCAGGAAGCTGTACACAACACTCAGCAAGTAATCACTTCCTGCAGTGTGGATATGATGCACTGGAAGCTTCATGTAGGGCAGCTATGACAGGGGCAGTGATGCGAAGACATGCTTGGTTAAAAGATCAACCTCTACCAGATCATGTAAAAGCAAAACTTCTGGATGCGCCTCTGGAAAAGAACAAGCTTTTTGGTGCAAATGCTAAGGATGTGCTAAAGACCATCGAAAAAAAAGCAAAATCTGTTCAAACTGTAAAGGATTTCCTCCAGGTTCAACCCCCCAGATTCAGTAGGAATTGGCCTTCAAAAAACTGGGCCTTTCCTAATCCAGAAAAGTTTCAAAGGGGTAAGAACAGACGTGGCCGAGGAAGAGGCCAATACAGAGGCCCTTACAGGGGACGTCAATGGCAGCCAGGAAACCAAAGAGGTGACGCAGGGGTTTCTCCTGCCCAACAACCACAATCTCAATGACTTTCCTCTACTACCGCCCACCAGGGAACAGCTAGAAGCTCCCTTGGGCGGAAAATTATCTCTGTTTGCAGAAAACTGGCACAGACTGACAAAGGACAAATGGATCTTGGACATTGTAGACCGAGGGTACAGGTTTCATTTCCATACCTTACCAAGGAAACAAGGCATGCCAAATCTACCACAACATCACAGGGTAGAGGCTATCAAGCAAATCTCTCTGCTAAATCAAATGAAAGCAATAGAAAGAGTTCCACAACAAGAATAAGAACAGGGGTTTTACTCAAGACTGTTCCTTGTTCCAAGAAAAGAAGCTCAATGGAGACCAATACTGGACTTGTCCGCATTAAACACCTTTCTCATAGTACCGAAGTTCAAAATGCTGACTCTACAGCAACTCCTTCCCATGCTGGGCAAGGAGTCGTGGCTGATCACTCTGGACCTCAAGGAGGCATACCTGCATGTCCCTATCGGACACAGTTGCAGAAGATACCTCAGATTTCTTGCAGGGCCAGAGCATTAACAATTCTCAGCATTGCCATTTGGCTTATCTACTGCGCCCAGAGTGTTTACAAAATGCCTGGCTTCAGTAATTGCTCAATGCAGGCTCCAGGGTATACAAATCTACCCATACCTGAACGACTGCCTCATACAAGCGGACGACAAATTGATGACAAAAAATCTGGAATATGTCATACGATTACTTCAAGCTCTGGGATACACAGTCAACTTCCAAAAGTCAAGACTGCAGCCATCCCAGCAAATAACCTTCTTAGGAGCCAAACTAGACACAGCCTCTCAAATGGCTTACCTGACAGAAGACAAGCAAGAGAAGTTAACTCAGTACTTCAAAGGTTTAGCAAAACTCACCCAGATGACTGCAAGGAGATTCCTACAGGCCCTGGGTTACATGACATCCTGTATTCTACTGGTTCCATTAGCAAAACTACACATGAGAAAGCTTCAATGGTACCTAAAAAGCGTTTGGTCTCAGCACAGCAACAACTTGGAGACAATCATACCACTCATTCCATGCTTACAAAAGGAATTCCAATGGTGGGCTTCGGTGAGCCAGGAAAACACAGGTTTGTCATTCAAAAAACCACAGATAACACAGACCATGACTACAGACGCCTCAGACCTCGGATGGGGGGCGCACATGGAAGGCAGGTGTATACAAGGACAGTGGTCTCCAAAGGAAACACATCTGCATATAAATCAAAAGGAAATGCTGGCAGTAATGCATGCTATCGAGGCTTTTCAAAACCAACTCCAGCAAGGCCACTTAATGATACGGACAGACAACACCACTGTGATGTGGTACATAAACAAGCAGGGGGGCACTCACTCTTACCCCCTTTGCAGACTGACAATGCAGCTTTGGGAGAAATCACTGAGTCTAAACATCCAGTTGCAATCACAGTTTGTTCCAGGAAAAGACAATGTGTTGGCGGACAGCCTAAGCAGGAATTTCACATATCCACACGAGTGAAGGTTGCATCCGAAGGCTTTCAGACAACTCACTTCGACATGGGGCAAGCCAGAAGTGGACCTATTTGCCTCTCACCTCAATCATCTACTACCAAAATTTTGCACAAGGACATACCATCCAAAGGCTTGGAAAATAGATGCTCTTTCATTCAGCTGGAACTCCCTAGTAATCTATGCATTCCCACCTCTGCCACTGATGACCTCAGTATTACTAAAGATCAAAGCAGAGAAGCCCAAGGGAATATTAATAGCTCCGGATTGGCCAAGACAACACTGGTACCCACTACTACGGAGCATATGTCACACCAGGAGGTGGGCCCTCCCACAGTGGCCCCAACTTTTGACTCAGCACAATTTTGAAACACTGCATCCAAACCTTCAGACTCTGCAGCTAACAGCCTGGGAGATCCCATAAATGAATTCAACTTACCTCTCTCCAAGGAAGTTCAGCGGATACTAACAGAGGCTCGAAGACCTTCCACCAGAAGGGTTTACTTAGCAAAGTGGAAAAGATTCAGCAATTGGAATACCAGCAAAGGGCATGATGCATCATTACTGAACATCCCAGTTATCTTGGAATATTTGGCAGATTTGTTAGAGTGGCCTCTCATATTCTTCAATAAAAATACATGCATCTGCTATTTCAGCTAGATACAACACTGATCCTCCTGTTTTTTCTCACCCCTTACTAAGACAATTCCTCAGGGGAATCAAGAACATTAAGCCACCGAGAAAGGCCCCAGTGCCAGCCTGGGACCTCAATTTTGTCTTAGAAAAACTGACTCTACCTCCTTTTGAGCCAGCAGCTTCAGTTGACTTGCAATTTCTCTCATGGAAAACAGCCTTCCTGTTGGCAATTACCTCAGCAAGAAGGGTTTCAGAACTACAGGCCCTAATGGCAATACCACCCTTTATTATTTTTCACAGAGACAGGGTTTCATTAAGGACCAACCCTACCTTTATGCCAAAGGTGGTATCTAGGGTTTCTCTAAATCAAGCCATTCATCTGCCTGCCTTCTTTCCCAATCCTGAGAATAAGGGGGAAAGGCTTTTACATACCTTGGACATTCATAGACAACTTCAATACTACCTGGACAGAACAAAGGCCAGTAGGAAGTCTGAACAGCTTTTTGTAGCTTACGCCCCTGCAGTCCAAGGAAAAGCAATTTCAAAACAGACTATTTCTAAATGGATTGGACATTGCATCAGATTCTGTTATTCCTTTCATGGAAAGACTGTGCCAGCCTATGTCAGACCACATTCCACCAGAGCTACAGCCACCTCTACAGCATTTTTAAGAGGGGTGCCTACAAAGGACATTCTAGAAGCTGCTACATGGAGCTCCGTGCGTACATTTTCCAAACACTACAATCTCCCTCTATATTCCAGATCCAGAGCAGGCTTTGCTTCGGCAGTCCTGCAGGGTTTGATTGCCACACCATCTCTTTCCTAGAGCATACCTCCTCCCCCAGCTAAGCTATGGTATTCTACCCACATGTTATGACTGCAGTTGCATTCTTGAAGGACATAGTACAGTTTTGTACCTACCATAAATGTAGATGTCCGAGAGACATGCAACTGCAGTCGGGTTTTCCCTCCCTCCATACCCCTCTATGCTTAGGGTCCACTCCTATCCCTCTCACTCTTAGCTGGGGATATCTGTTATGGTGTATTTGTTTTATTACTCATGTATTTGGTTGGAATCCTGTTTGTCTACCAATTTGATTACAGCCTTCCTTGGAGGGCACCTGGCATCTGGGGCAAGAAACACTGAAGAAAATGGCGTCGGCTGATGCTTATGTACTCCAGCCGCTCTGACGTCGGAGAGAAATGCGACATCAGCCGACGTCGGACCCAGACTTTGGAATCCGGCCGACCGAGGGCTGCCTGAGGCAGGACAACCCACATGTTATGACTGCAGTTGCATGTCTCTCGGACATCTACATCTATGGTAGGTACAAAACTGTACTTTTTCACTGGCTGAGTATCTTTTATTACTTCACTTGCCAGGTAATTTATGACCCTTTCCTTGTTTAGGTGTATTGGATAACCAGTTTTTAGGTAACTGGTTACTCTACTTATGTCTAGTGTGTGCTATCACAAATGAGATCTGTGTAGCTGACGCTGGGCATTCTGGGATAAGGGATAGCCTCGAGCCAGTAAACAGCTCTCGAGCTATAGAAGATGGCCGAATGGGAGCCGAGGATCGGCTCCGAACCCAAACAGCAAGCAGGAAGGCGAGATGAAGACAACTAACATGGAACATTATGGTAGGTACATAACTTCTTTTTAATGTTCATTCCCTGATGTCCACATTCTTGAAGCAGTATAGAGCAGTATTTGTGCATCCTTCTTTGGAATTGCCGCACTTTATCAAAACAGTTTGTGGTATGCTTCCAACTGGGGGAATATAGGAGACAAGATTTTGTTACAAGTGCTATTAGATGTGGCCATCAGACTAGGATTAGCATTGTTTCTTGATGTTTTGTGCTATTCTGGATTGGTCTCCGATTTGAAATGTTTGACTTTTGCGTGATGTACTTTAGAGGTAGTTTAGATGTTTGCCGGCAATACTTATGATACTAGGTTGAATAGTAGCTTTTTGTTGTGAGGCTTACTGGCAAGTGGTGGTCATGAGAATTAGCCTGTTTTTTTTTCTCTATTAAGTAGCCTGAAAAAATGTTTCCATTATGCCCTCTTGAATGTGTTGGGGAAACGACAAGTGTAAGCTGAAGGTGTAACATGTCTCGTGTCAGGCGATGCTCCTTACAAAAGTGAGGAGTACTTTTTCCTATTTGGTACTACTGAACCCCTTCAAGGCATGTGCTTGTCAAGATTTCTTTTTTTTTTTTGTGGGGAGATGGTCATAAAGTCTTCCCTGCCCCATCGTAGTCGCAAGACAGGTTCCCATCCCTGCTCGTGTGGATTTGTGTTTTCATTAAGGTAATCAGGAAGTGAGTACTGGCATGGTTATGATGTGCTGGAAGCTAGAATGGAGCTGCTAGGCAAGGTGTGGGAGAGCTTGGTAGACTTGGCAAACCTGACAGCAGTTTTTTCTGGGATGATTCATTTAGTCATGGTTTGCTGCCACCTTCACATGCACACCTCTGTTTACTTTCCCCAAGTTATGTGCATGTAGGTTTAAGTTTGTGTTTCTTCAGCATTTGCTTCAGATGTAGTACGAGTTTGCTTTAGGCCTATATACCATGTATTGTAGGACTGACACTGATTGCCATTGTTCTCTACTTCAGCCTATTCTTTGCAAGAATATCGAACTGCATTTTTTCTGCATAGATGGCTTTTTTATATTACTAATATGCCCAGTTTCCATATGTACAACTGTAATGCAAGATCCTGTTTTTAGTCTGGAAATTTTAATATTGATTAAAATAGTACATTTTTGTCCATGTTTTTATATATTTATTTTCATTTCTTGGCTTTTTATAATGTGTGTTGTAGTAGTATAAAGATTTACCCTGGTATTTGACAGGTTTACTGAAGCAACCAAGGATAATGAGCACAAGCGTTCCTTGACCAAAACTCCAGCCAGGATGTCACCTTATTTGTCATCTTTTGATACACCCACTATTGGTGCGAGAGAGACTGAGCGAAGACTTTCCCAACATCCTGAGTCTGATGCCAAGTTTAGACCCTCAGGTAACCTTATTGCAGTACTGATATTGGTTATTCACTGATTAAGCATGTAAGATATTTTATTCAAAAAGAAACCTCTTCTCCTGATAGTCTTCTTTTTCTTAAACACTTTGGAATTTAGCTGCAGGATTTGCTCTGGAAAGGAAGTTTTTTTAAACAGCCTGATCCCACTGTGAAGCATGCATGTGTAAGTTGTCCCTGAAGAAGCAGGGTAGTAAGTGAGAGTGAGCTTATATATTCTTAATCTAGTAATTGCATGTGAATCTAAAGGGTAATTTTCAAACCTAACAGTGTTTCCCAGAAACATTTGACAAGTTTTGATGCCACTCAATTTATTGTGGGTATAGCCTGGGTATGGGTGATTGAGCATTTTGGAAGAGTCCCATTTCTAATGGGACATAGGTGGCAGACCAGGGATAAATCTATGGCTCCATATCCACTGCTCTATGTTATGCTTGAACAAGTGCACGGGGGAATCCTGCTTCAACATGTCTTTATGTTGTAGATGAGGTTTAAGTTCCTAGGTTGGGTATTTGTAATGCTGCTTGTTCAGCAGATGTGCAAGAGATCCATAAGGACTGAATCAGAGGTGTCTTTGGAAATCAGGCATAGCTTGCCTCCCAGCAGTCTGTAGGAGACAGTACAAGGAAAAGTCTCTGCGCCAGTTCACTTTGGGCATATTTACATCATGTTCTGTTTTAAGGAGGAACCTCAAGATGCTCCAATTAACATTTGTCTGGTCAAGTACATACTAAAGGGGGCTTTGTACTCTTGGTGTAAGGAGGGCTGAGTGCAATGGAAAGATGACAACTTTGGACTTGGATGCTATACAGTTTACAAGTTGCACAACGTAGAATGATTTCCTTACTACAAAACATACATTCAGATATTTCAAGCATGAGCAATAATGCCCTTCTAGTTTGCCAATATACCCAAACACTTGCTCCCATAATAAATTTTCAGGCTTTTCTTAAATATCTAAACTAGTACTTCCTTTAATGTAATTTGGTAGTCTGTTTTATGCATCTGCTATTCTCTGAGAACCAGTTAGTACACTTCTCATTCCTATAGAATCTTCTATATAGGTTTCTGATTCTCTACTACTTTTTGATGACCCTGAACATTAATAGAGGTAGATGTCTCAAAATATCTTGTTTACCTGAATAAGATCCCCTCTTAAATATTTGAGACACTATACAAGTTCAGATATTTTAGTCTTTCATAATAATTAAAATTTTCACATTCATGGGTGCCTGTGGTATATTTCAGCTGGACTCTTTCCAGTTTACTCGTGCTTGTTTTCTCATCAGGTTTCCATATTGTTATTCCATACTCTGGTTTGGGTCTAATGTAACAATGACTTCATTTCTGATTTCCTAGACTTTTATAAATCTTTTTACACAACCTGTAGATGTCTTTCTATTCACCTGTTGCAGTATTCTTTACACGAGGGAGTTCACCAAAGGCGACCTGACGTCATCCAGTATACAAATGTCTTTCACTACTGTAGGGTGCGTGGTATGTCGAATGTAGGCTGCTCTCGTACGTCTGCCATAAGAGACGTATGCATGCACTGACCTCAGAAATTCTCTGCCACCAATCTGAACTTCACCTTCCAACATCTGTCTGCTCGCTGAGCCATTAGCTATGTTCCAGCGATTTTCTCAGATAAGTGCTCTGTTGGGGAAGTCTGGTTTCTTCTGCTACTGTTTTGTGGTCAGGCTCAAGTCATTCAGAAAAGGCAAATGCCTGTGTAGAAGACAAATTCCACATAAAGATGGCCGTCTCCAGTGTTTGTTCTGCCTAGGGCCTTCCCATGATTACAAATCCTGTCCCATTTGCCAGGCATTTTTGCCCAAGGCACAAAGGAGTAGACTTTCCCCCTTAGCCATTTACTTGGAAAACCAGCTTTTAAAGTTACTACTTGAATGCACAATGGAGGGATCCTCTGGGCCCGAGGTTGAATCGGTTCAGAAGCAGAAGGATAAAAATGGAGGCCTGAAGCTTCTGCTGCACCTTTTATCATAGCTATCTCTCCTGATGTAGATGAGCCCAGAGATATGTACAGAGTCTGGTTCCAGTTCACAGGCCATGCCTGATGTTGAGGCCACCTTGGATCTGACCGCAGGCACATCCTTGAAGGCTAAGTAGGCATCCGTCTCAGATGTACAGGGGGAATCGAGGCTCATGGTAACAAAAGGCCCTAAGGGGATACCTCAGATCCTAGTACTGGAGGAAATTCACTCAGATGTTGTTTAATGTAGGCCTATGTCTGGACCTCTTAAGTTGTATAGGGTAGACCTGCATCAAAAGAAGAAACAGAAGTCTAAACACTTGGCCCTCCTAAAGGACCCCTCACAGTGATTGGGAACAATTTGCCCAGCCCTTCAGCTATTATTCCTGTGTTACCTGTATTTCTAGACTCCTTTGCCTCTGCCTCCCAGGCCGTCCGTTTCCAGCCTCCTGCCCCTAAGAAGCCTGACCGATTTTGCAAGGGTCCTGAGGACTGCAAATTCCTGTTTAAAAGTCCTTGAGCAGACCCATTTATTTCAATAGCTTCAGGCAAACCATCTAGGTTACTGCCTTCAACCAATCTCCTTCAGATAAGAATGATAGGATGCTGGAAAAGGTGGGTAAGAAAATGTACACTTCAGCCACCTTGGCATTTAAAGCCATTAATTACCAAACACACGTGACCAAATTTGCCCTAGAGCTTCTATCTCAACCCTCTCAGGTCATTTGCAATTTGCCTGACTCTGAAAATAAAACCTTGACTGCATCATTGCTGGGAGCCACCTCACAAGTAGCCTGCCACTGCATCAAATGCAGCTATGATGCTGCAGAGGTTTCTGCCAGGGCAGCTGCCTCTGGCTCTGTCTGAAGGAGGTTCACCTGGTTAAGACTCCAGCCATTACCAGAGGACATTAAATCTAATCTTATTGATGCCCCTTTGGACAGCTCTCCATTGTTTGGCCTTGCAGCTGATAATTTATTTAAATCTCCGCAGGAAAAGGGAAAGGAATTGCAGGAATTGAAACACACCTTTTTTTCCCCAGTGCCTAAATTTCAACAAAATTACCCACCAAAAACTGCCTTTGTATGCATGCACTCCCGCCCTCCTCCACATAAAATAAAGGATGGTATGACGCCTCAGCAGCACAGGGCTGCTCCTGCAACTCCAGCTCAGAAGCGGCCCTTTCATGACTAACCTTGTTCCCTCTGGCTGCCCAAGCCACTTCACCCACATTCCACTTTCCCAGCGTTTGTCTCTGCCAGTCTGGGAAGGCATAACTCAAGACTTGGGTTCTCTGTCTCATTCAAAAAGCATACTTTCTGATATGGGATTCCCTGCCTTCCTTCAGGGACGCATCCCTCAACCACTGAAGGAACAACTATCCTCCTTTCCAATGGTAGTGTAAGACCTGCAGAGACAAGAGACCATTCAGGAAGTGCCTCAACACCAGAAATGAAGAGATTTGTACTCTAGAATATTCCTAGTGCTCAGAAAGTATGGTTCTTGGAGACCCATTTTGGATCTGTCTCATCTCAGCACCTTCCTGAAGGTACCCACCTTCCATATGTTAGCTCTTCAAACCTTGGTCCTCCTTATTCTACAAGCCTACTTGGCTTCCTTGGATATCAAAGATGCATACCTACACATTCTCATCCACCCCAGATGCAGGAAGTTTTCACATTTATCTATGGCTTCCTGGCATTTTCAGATGTTCATCGTGTTACCCTGCTGCAGTCATCACACATGGGTTATCCTCTCGTCAGGCGGTCCCGCAGTCGGCCGGATTTCCTAAGTCTTGGTCCGACGTCGGTTGCTGTCGCCTCATCCATGACGTCAGTGCGCCAGGGGTACATATACTGCAACAGACACCATTTTCCCCGGTCTTTTTTGCCGCGCGGTGCCCGAAGCAGAAGCAGTTCGGAAGTGCCGGTCAGCCGACTCCTGAGATTTTCGTATTCGAGTTTCAGACCGAAGTCTTCTATAAAGCTAAGTACCCCGTTGGGGAAACTTTTCTTGCCTCAGACCGATGTCAGAAAAAGTTAACAATTGTATTTCTTGTGGGAAGCAAATACCTCATAAGGATTTTCATTCTTATTGTATACCCTGCCTAGGCCCTGATCACGACGTCACTTGTCGTTTTTGTGCTAGATTTAATAAACGCACTATTAAAAGACGATTTGATTTCGCACAACACTTTTTTGGCAGAAAATTTAATTATAACATGCCGTCGGAGCTACCGGCGTGCACAAAAGCGCAGGGGTAAGGATAGACAGCCCAGGCCTAAGCCCGATTCCGAGGCCTCGGTTGATCCGGTCTCTGGATATCAGTGAGGCTCCGATGCAGCCTCTGACTACTGCAGTTGAGGAACCCGAGACCGCTACGGATATTTTGACGGAATGTACTAGGCCGACGCAGCCTTTTACTTCAGGCCCTATCGACGACTTACCTCCCAAGGACACCGGTACTTCTGAAACACCTTCGCTTTCTGAAGGTGTTTTCAGACCGACGACTCTTACAGTTAAAATGTTTTCTAAACCGAAGACTCCTTCCAAATCGAAAAAAGCTTCACTTCAGTCTCCTGTTCAAGGCCCTATGCCTAAGAAACAGATGCTCAAGATGGCTGAAGATCTGATTTCTCTTATCAGGGGTTCCCAGCCTCCTCCTGAAAAAAGGATTAGACGAGGAAGAATCTGCTTCCTCTGAACAACTGTCTATTTCTTCGGATTCCTCTGAAAACCAAGACTATTCCTTCTCTCCTTATGAAGATTCTGATGCTGAGGACTCTATTCCCTCAGCTTCTCCTCCAGAAGATTACTCTTTTGGGGAAACTTTACACACTATGAGGGAACATTTTCACTGGGAAGGTCAGGCTTACTCGATTTCAAGAAAAGGCTCAGAGAGTTTCTTTTACTCCCCCAACACAGACCTCTAGCCATCCCTCCTGTTTTGGACATTGTGGATGATGTTTACTTAGAATCCAGTTTCAACCATGATTCTCTGCCTCCTGCCCCGGCCAAGCCTGACAGATACTACAGAGTACCTGATTCCCATTAATTCCTTTACAAAAGCCCAGTAGCTGACCCAGAGACCATCTCCCAGAGTCCCAAGGGGGCTAAGGCTTCCATGGCTAAAAATCCAGTACCTTCTGAAAGGTATTCAAGAGCACTAGACAGATGGGGGAAAAAGGTTTACACCTCAGCCACTTTAGCTATGAGAGCTCTAAACTGTCAGTTTCATATGCTTAAGTATCAGCAATTTCTGATCTCTCAGTTAAAACAAAAGATAACAACCCTTCCTCAACAATCTGAATTGAAAAGTACAGGATTTGTTGCACGCCACTGAGCAGGTGGGCAAACATACTTTACAATGTGGGTTTGATTCTTTGGAGGCCTCCTGCAGAGCAGCGGCCACTGGTTCAGTTATATGTAGGCATGCCTGGTTAAAGGAACAAAGTCTGCCTGAACATGTTAAAGCAAAACTACTGGATGCTCCCTTGCAGCAGGATGTTCTTTTTGATGTTAAAGCAGAAGAAGTTTTAAAGGAAATGGAAGATAAGGCAAAATCAATGCAGACAGTCAAAGATTTCCTACAGGTACAACCCCCTCGCTTCAGCAGAAACTGGCCAACCAAGAATTGGTCCTTTCCAGCCACTGACAGGCCTCAGAGCGGTAAATACAGGCGCCGAAGGGGCAGAGGACAGCCACAAGCTCAGTATAGACCTCGCCAATGGACCACTCCAACCCAGAAGGGGGGAGAAGACAGGTCTCAAGCCACCAGAAGGCAAACTCAATGACTTGCGCCTCCACTGGCCAAACAAAGTTCTCTTGTCAGCCCCCCTGGGGGGAAAACTAGCATTATTTGTAGACAACTGGCACATGGTCACAAAGGACAAATGGGTCCTAGACATAATTTTACGAGGATACAGATTCCACTTTCACACCTTGCCAATAAAAAGAGGAATGCCAAACCTGGCACAAAATCGAAGGGCAGAGGCTCAAAACCAAATTACAGCTCTCGTGGCCATGAGAGCCATTCAAAGGGTGCCAACTCAAGAGCAAGGCCAATGATTTTACTCAAGACTATTCCTAGTACCCAGGAAAGAAAATGCTTGGAGACCAATTCTGGACCTTTCAATTCTAAACACTTAGAAGTTCCCAAATTCAAGATGCTAACACTACAGCAGCTACATCCCATGTTGGAAAAGGAAGCATGGCTGGTAACGTTGGACCTCAAGGAGGCATACCTGCATGTCCCTATCAGACAAAGTTGCAGAAGATACCTCCGTTTCATTGCAGGTTCAACGCATTATCAATTCTCTGCATTGCACTTTGGCTTATCTACTGCACCCAGAGTATTCACAAAATGCCTGGCACCAGTAATTGCATACTGCAGACAAAGAGGAATTCAAATATATCCATACCTGGACGACTGTCTCATCCAAGCAGAAAGAAAAGACATTCTCATACAACATCTGACTTTTGTGAAGAATCTACTAAATTGTCTGGGGTACACAGTAAACGAAAAGAAGTCAAAACTAGTACCCTCACAAAAAATGACATTCCTGGGTGCCAGCTTGGACACAACGGCCCAGAAGGCTTATCTTACACCAGACAAGCAATTACAACTGACTCAATATTTCAAGACAATGGCAACAAAGACCCAATTAACTGCAAGAAAAATTCTGCAGGCTTTGGGCTTCATGGCATCTTGCATTCTGATAATACCATTTGCAAAACTGCATATGAGGAAATTACAATGGTTCCTAAAAAGCGTATGGTCTCAACACAGCCACAGCTTGGACACAGTAATATCTCTCATTCCCTGCCTACAACAGGAAGTTCTATGGTGGGCACAGGCATGTCACCTCAACAAGGATCAGCTTTTCACCTTGCCCCCACCCAGGCAAACTATCACAGCAGATGCTTCAGACTATGCCTGGGGGGCTCACATGGCAGGGCAATGCATTCAAGGCCTATGGACTGCAGAACAAAGAAAACTGCACATAAACCAAAAAGAGATGCTAGCTGTACAGAAAGCACTGACAGCCTTCAAGGATCTACTACAACCTGGACAACTGGCAATAAAGACGGACAACACCACAGTAATGTGGTACATAAACAAACAAGGGGGCACACATTCCTACCCTTTTTGCAGGCAAGCAATAATCTTATGGAACACAGCTCTGACCTACCAAGTCCAGTTGCAAGCTCACTTCCTGCCAGGACAGAAAAACACATTGGCAGACGACCTAAGCAGAAACATCAAAGATCCCCACGAGTGGAAGCTAGACCCACAAATATTTGCAATGATAATTCAAAGATGGGGCCTACCAAATATAGACCTGTTTGCCAGTCCTCAAAATTACCAGCTGACAAAATTTTGTACAAGGACATTCCACCAACAAGCTTGGAAAGTGGATGCTCTCTCCTTCAGTTGGAAAAACCCGACAGCATATGCCTTTCCACCATTACCTCTTCTCACAAAGGTTCTTTTGAAAGTCAAAAAGGAGAAACCTGGAATGATTCTCATAGCCCCAGACTGGCCACGCCAGCACTGGTACCCACTATTGAAGAATATGGCTCTCAGTCCACCATGGATATTGCCTCAAATACCTCATTTGCTCACACAGCAAGACAAGCAGATTCTACACAGCCAGATCAAAACCTTAAACCTGGCTGCATGGCAAATCATTTAAGCAGCCAACCAGCCCCTCTTTCACAAGCAGTACTGGATGTTATTCTAGAAGCCAGGAGGCCAAGCACCAGGAAGGCTTACTCGGACAAATGGAAAAGGTTTTCAGCTTGGAACCAAGCTAAAGGCCTGGATACAACTCAGCCTCATATGCCTCACATTCTGCAGTACTTAGCTGAGATGTTGCATAAAGGTCTTTCCTTCTCTATTAAAATCCATGCTTCAGCTATTTCAGCTCACTACGAACACGAATCCACCTTTATTTTCAAATCCACTCCTAAGGCAGTTCCTCAGAGGGGCAAAAAACATTAGACCACCTAGACGAGCTCCTATACCTACATGGGACCTCAACTTTGTTCTGGAAAAACTAACATTACCTCCCTTTGAATCAGCTTTTTCTGCAGACCTTCAGTTTCTATCTTGGAAGACTGCCCTGCTCCTGGCAATAACTTCTGCTAGGAGAGTTTCAGAATTACAGGCACTTATGGCAGTGGACTCTTTCCTCATTTTTCATCAGGACAGAGTTTCCCTACGAACTAATCCTTCCTTCATGCCTAATGTGGTTTCCAGCGTAGCTTTAAATCAAACCATCCATCTACCCACTTTCTTCCCCAGCCCACAGAACAAAGGGGAGAGACTCCTACATTCCTTAGACATTCACAGGCAGCTTCGATATTACTTGGATAAAACTAAAGCTTTCAGAAAAACTGACCAGCTTTGTTTCCTATGCTACCGCTTCTCAAGGGAGGGCCATTTCCAAGCAAACCATTTCTAAGTGGATAGGCCATTGCATACGATTCTGCTATACCCATCATGGGAAACCAGTTCCTCCTACCATTAGATCCCACTCTACCAGGGCAACAGCTATCTCTGCAGCCTTTCTCAGGGGGGTTCCTACCAAGGAAATTTTAGAAGCTGCAACTTGGGAGTTCTGTACATACCTTCACCAAACATTATCACCTACCTCTTTATTCTAAGTCCAGGGCAGGCTTCACCACTGCAGTTCTGCAGGGACTCATTGCCTCCTCTAACCCTCTATAATGCCTCCACCCTACCTTAGCTTTGGGACTCAACCCAAGTGTGATGACTGCAGCAGGGTAACACAATGAACATAGTACAGTTTTGTACCTACCATAAATGTAGATGTTCGAGTGTTCACCCTGCTGCAGTCCAGGTTACCCTCCCTCCAACCCCTCTGATCTACTGGCTAAACCTGTGCTATGCCTTACTGATGTATTTGCTTATAGCTGAAGGGCTTTTGTGTCTGTACAGTGTTCTCACTTTTTGGTACTGATTTGGATCACCCTTTTAGGGGCACCTGACATCTGGGGCAAGAAAAACTGAAGAAAATGGTGTCTGTTGCAGTATATGTACCCCTGGCGCACTGACGTCAGGGATGAGGCGACAGCTACTGACATCGGACCAAGACTTTGGAAATCCGGCCGACTGCGGGACTGCCTGACGACAGGATAACCCAAGTGTGATGACTGCAGCAGGGTGAACACTCGAACATCTACATTTATGGTAGGTACAAAACTGTACTTTTTCTGCCTTGCCCTTTGGACTTATTACTGCACCAAGGATATTTGCAAAATGTATAGCCCCTGTGATTGCCTACTGCAGGCTTCAGGACATTCATGTTTTCCCTTACCTGGACGATCTCCTCTTGATGGCAACTTCCCCAGAGATCCTAGAGCAAAACATCCTGTCTGCCATTTCTCTTCTAAAATCCATTCTCAGGATCACATCTTTCTGGGGTGCAGGATACAAACAGACCTCATGAGGATCTCTCCCGCCTCAAAAGGCGCAGGACCTCACTTCTTTCTTCAATAACCTTCTGCCTCTTCACCACATTTTAGCCAGGGAATTCCTCAGGGTTTCAGGATTCATGGCTTCCACTATTCTAATGCTACCTTTGTCTAAACGTCACATGAGAAAACTCCAGTAGTTCCTAAAGTCAGTTTGGATGCAGCATTCACATCCTTTGGACTTTCCAAATTTCTCTCATCCCCTGTCTGAAGAGAACTCCAGTGGTGAATCCACGAAGTATCATTCAACCCAGGACTCTTCTTGCATCCTCTGCCACCAGTCCAAGAGCTGTTCAGACTCCTCAGATATGGGCCTTCGGGCAGCTTTTTGAAACCTGAAAGCACAAGGGGCGTGGTCCCTTTTCTAAAAAGGGGAACACATCAATGTATGGAAGAAGAGGGCGCTGTTGCTAGCCATTCTGATCTTTTATCCTCTCTTGCTCCCAGGACCTTTAAAGCTGTTCACAGACCATGGCTGCCCTCTGGTATGTGAACAACAGGGGAGAACCAAAGCCTAGCTACTATGCAAGCTGGCAGTCCAGGTTTGGGAGCTGGCGGTCCAATATCGGGTGATTCTTCAGGCAGTGTATATTCCATCCAGCCAAAATTGTGTGGCAGATTCCTTCAACAGGTTCCTAACAGTCCCACGAATGGATGCTTCAAAGAAATGCATTTCTGGACATGGCCAACAGTGGGGTATACCTCTGGTAGATCTCTTTGCCTCCCCCAAGAACAGACAACTTCCACAATTTTGTGCCAGAGTTCTACACCCTCTAGTTTGGTCTGGAAGGTGGATGCCCTCCCATTCTCTTGGGAGGGGATGTTTCTTTAAGTGCTCCACCCCACCCCCAGCTTATTCTGAAAGTATGTTCAAAATTCAGCAGGACAACCCAAAACTCTTGCTGGTGACTCCTTTTGGTTTAGTCCGTATTGGTTCACTGTTCTGCATTTAGCCAAGGGCAATCACCACAAGTTACCTCTCAAAGTGGACCGTCAAACCCAAGACAAAGGAACTCTCATCCATCCCCACTTGTTTACCCTTCATTTGAGACTGTGGGTGATGGGGTTTTAATTCCTTTCAGATACCTGTTCCCTGAGTAGATGCTAAGGGTCCTGCAGGAATCCCAATGCCAGACAATCTTGCCTATCCAAGTGGAAGAGATTTTCACTTTGGTCTCTCTCATGAAACCAAGAGCCACTATGAGTTGAAGTCCCCTTGGTTCTATCCTACTTGTGTGAGTTGCTCAATGCTGACTTGGCCTACTCTCAGCAAAGGCCCGTTTGGCAGCTTCTTCTTACCTGTCTGCCTTTATCCCTCCCAGCTAGCAGATTTGAGGCTAAACAATTAAAGGTGTCTTTCACGTTAAACCTCCCAGGAAACCTATCCAAACTCCTTGGGAAGTTTATATTGCACTCTTAAAAGCTGACTATCCCCCCTTTTCAGAAAGCTTCATTAGAGTCCTTACAACACTGCTCCTGGAAAACTACTACTTCTAGCTGTAACTTCAGCCAGATGTGTGTCTGAGCGCCAGGCCGTAATGGCCTCTCCTACCATAAAGACAGGGTGTCCTTGCATACCACG
Source organism: Protopterus annectens (assembly GCF_019279795.1). NCBI lineage: Eukaryota > Metazoa > Chordata > Ceratodontiformes > Protopteridae > Protopterus > Protopterus annectens. Next base: position 307,267,441 of record NC_056737.1, read on the forward strand.
TCTTCCTTTATGCCCAAGGTAGTTAATGAATTTGTCACTAAACCAGTTTCATTCATTTATTTACCTACCTTTCCTTCTCCACAAAATTCTAGTGAAAGGTATTGCACACTCTGGATGCATATAGACAACTTAGATTTTACTTGGACAAGACCAAATCTATCAGGAAATCAGACCAGCTTTTTTTTCTATCATCCCAGGGCTCTGTGGTTGCCTGTTTCCAAGCAAACTATTTCTACTTTGATAACTAAGGCCATTTCGTTCTGTTATGTGAAGCCTTGTAAAACCCTTGCTTCTTCTGTAAAGGCCCATTCCACCAGGGCTGTAGCTTCATCAGGTGCTTTCAAGGGATTAAATACTAGCGCTATTCTTGAAACAGCTACATGGACTTCTGTGCATACCTTCACTAAGTATTACAAACTGGATGGCATTTCGAGGTCTGGGGTAGGTTTTGCCAGAGCCATATTTCATCGCTTTCTGTGGAGCTCTACTGCTGTTTCCTCCACCCTCTCCTTATGAGCTTTTGTGCTCACCCTCATGTAAAGAATACTGCAACAGATGAATAGAATGACAGACTAATTGTGCAAAATCTTACCATAACTGTAGATATCCTTTTCTTTGTTGCAGTATTCCAATCCCTCCCTGTGGTTGTTTGATTCTTTGCCTTGGATGGTCATACCCTGCTTTCCTTAGGCTGGCTTTCCTCCTGGGGCATTCAGTTCAGAGATCGGTGTGGCGTATGTCACTTCTATGGCCGACATACAAGAGCAGCCTATGTGCGACGTACCATGCACCCTACAGTAGTGAAAGACTTCTATTTACTGGCAGATGTTGGGTTGCCTATGGCAGAAAACTCACTCATGTAAAAAAAAAAAAATAAAGCAACAGAGAAGAGAAGGACATCTATCATTATGGTAAGATTTTACACAACTATTCTTTCTATAACTATCATTACTCAATTGGTTGATATGATTAGAAAAACTCAAAGCTGTATCTACCCAATATACCCAGGTCATTAAGTGTTTTTGTTTGTCTCCCAAATCTCATATGCTTAGTTTTTGATGCATTTATCAGTATATTATTCTCCTGTGCCCAAATGGTCAATTTAATCAAGTTCTTTTACAGGCATGCCTCATGAGTAAACCACTGCTTAAACATCTCAACTAATCCTGGTCCTGTACATGCTCATCACAGGGTTACAGCTGTTTTCACTGTACAGTGCTATCCAGTTACTCTCCTTAAACATATTCTTAACCCCTTACTGAAATGGCAAAACAATTTTTATATGTAACTGCTGTCTGTACAATCCACTAAGTTGCACGTGTGCTGCTTCTAACTTTCACCTCTGTAAAATATTAGAATATATATGCATAAATGTAACTACTGATCTGAAGTAGTTAGCTTCATTTGGTCATCAACCTGTGGGTTTCGGATGCGATATGGATACCAGCCGGCAAATTTCCAAGCTAAGATCCGAGCTCTAAGCCCCCCCTTTACCCTTACTGCACTGCAGCCTCCTTCCAACCCCCAGATCTCGTTTGCCACGGCTCCGCCAAGACGTGAACTCTGAGCTCCAGGCAGGTAGAGTGGGATTTTTTTCCAACTTTTAACTGTGTGATTGTGTGTGATTGTGTGTGATTGTGTGTGATTGTGTGTGATTGTGTGTGATTGTGTGTGTGTGTAGTGTTAACCCCCTTTTTCTTTCTCGGGTTTTCCGTAAAAAAAAAAAAAAAAAGGTTGAAGTAGCAAACTTTGTTTTTTTGTGCTTAGTGTAGGCCTCTCCTTCCCACCTTTGGTGTGTGCATGTATTTAGCAAGGTTTCTAGTTAACCTTTGGTTGTTGTGGGGTTATGATGTCGGACTACCAGAAGCAGACTTTCTCTAAATGCACAGCGTGTGGCCATAAGCTGTCCCTGGCTGATGGCCACACTCTCTGCGTTGTGTTTAGGGGTTCCCCACCTTACATCAGGCTGCAAAATTTGTGCAGCCTTTAACCCTGGGGCTCTGCGGGATCGCAGGACCAAGTTGATTCTGGCTGGGCGTCTCCTGGTGGAATCGGCATCTTCTTCCTTTAAGGCTACGGCTGTGGCTGTATCAGCTTCTAGTCCTCCTCCCCTGTCTGGGACTCGCACTCCCTCTTCCAAACAGGGCGATAGAGAGGCCACGAAGGAGAAGCACAGAGAAGGAAAGAGAGAAAAAGACCAGCAGATCTGCCCCCCCCCCTTGTTAAAGTGGTCTCTACCCTGGAAAAGGCTCCTAGGCAGTCTTCCTCTTGACTCCATTCTCCTAGATTTTCCCCGGAGCTGGAGGAGGAGGTTCAGTCTGCTTCGAGGACGTCCTCGCATTGGCACTCCCAACCGGTGTCTGTGGTGTCCTTCAGATCCACAAGAAGGCCTCTCTGAGGCTGATGTGGACCGGATGATGAGAAAGTTCTTGCAGACTCTGTTGCAGATGGGAGTGTTGCTGGCTCCCCCTCCTGCCGGAGCTGGGAGTTCATCTCCGATGTTTGCCCTGATAGCTCCTTCTCCGATCCATCCCCGGGTTTCAGAATCTGGGTCGGCGCCAATAGTTTCTCTGACCTCTATGCCGGCCATGCCCTCGAGTTTGTCTGAGCCGTGATCTGGGCGTTGGATCTGCGGGGATGAGTGTGTCATCGGCTCCGTTGTGGTCAGGACATATCATTCCTCTGGGCCTGGCTGTTCCGGATTCAGCTCCGATCTCTTCGTCTGATCCGAGGGGCACGGTTGCCCATCCTACTAGTTTCAGGGAAGAAGGTTCCCCTTCAGCTTTCGTTGTGGAGAGGGTTCTCTCAGGAGGATCGAGACCCCTCACTCTTTCCTCTGAGTCTGCCCCTGCTCCCTCGCAGCTGTGTGAGTCTTCTGTCATCCATTCCTCCCAGAGACAACCTGTGTCTGATATGCCCCGGACGGTTCCCCTAGAGGAATCCGAGGAGGTGTCTCACAAATGCTGGTGCAAGAGGAGGCACATGGACCCCCCACCCTCGAGTCTCTCTCAGAAGATACGGACTTGGAGGAAGGGCTCCCCCAGATCACCTCCCGAAGACATCTCCTTTGGAGACATAATGGAAATCCTCAGTCAGAGGGGGGAGGTTGGTCCACCCTAAAGCCTTTCTTGGATGAGTCTATATTCCTGGAGGCGTTCGCAGGCCCCTCTACCTCTTGGGTGTCATCCCCCCTGGCTGATTCTCTGGTGGACCTCATTACCACCAGAGCTTGAAAGGAGCCTGACACTGTAGAACCTATAGCTAAACGGCCAGATAAAATTTTGAGCCGCCCTACTGACAAGCCTGTATGGAGTAAAGCTTCCCCACTTAATGCCATGGTGGTGGCAGCGGCCACCAAAAAGGAACTGGTGCAGGAGAGTTCCTTGGTCCATCCTCTAGACAAGGAGTCTAGGGCGATGGATCGACTCAGAAAGAGAACGAATGCTTCAGCTACCTTTTGCTATAAGGGTGCTGAACTATATGGCCCACGTGATTAGGCTTCAGCGCGACCTCATGAAAGAGTACGCTGAGTCTCCCCCATAGTCCATTTCGGCCGAGGATAAACGTTCATTCTCTGCTTGTATGGCCACTCTTAAGTTGGTGACATGTCCATGCGCTTACTCTCTCATGCCACAGAGGGAGCCGCCAGGGCGGCCGGGTCCGGCATTTCCATGAGGTGTCACACCTGGCTTTGCGATTTTTCTGAACCTTTCAAGGCGTCCTTCGCGAATGCCCCTTTTGACGGTTCAACCCTGTTTTGGAAGACCGTCCGAGATGCGCTACTCCAGAGTGAGAAGGACGGGATGCCGCTGTCTGCTGTAGGGATCCGCTTCTCTGACCCTCAAAGGTCCTTTTCCAGGAGTCGGCGAGAGCAAAAGAAGCTGTGGTTCCAGAAGTCGCAGCATTCCCAGGGCGCTCCGGACTCCTTTTCCCCTAGAGGCAGAGGGGGGCAAGGTGGACACCGGCCCAGAGGCAGAGGGGGACCGAAGTGGGAACCTTTTTCAGATCGACCCGAGCAGCAGCCGTGAGGGGGGTTGACTGCTACACTCTGGAGGCAGTCAGGGGGCGTTTTTCGAAGCACCTAGCTCAATGGGAGTCCATAACATCAGACCACTGGGTGCTACGGATAATATCCAGAGGTTATTCCATTCCCTTTATGAACAATCACTTACCTCCAAGGTGCCTCCCAGGCATTACACCCACTCAAAGGGAGGTGGCAGCTTTGGAAATAGAAAAGCTGTTAAAAGAACAATCCAGCCGGTCCCCCTAGACCAGTCCAGATCAGGCATCAATTCCAGGTTCTTTTTGGTGCCAAAAAAGACGGGGGACTTGAGGCCGATTCTCTACCTATCCACATTGAACCGGTCTGTTGCCTTTCTTGCAGGAGGAAGACTGGATGGGCTCCATAGACCTCAAGGATGCGTACTACCATATTCTGATGGACAGGCGATCCAGGAGGTTTTTCCACTTTCGGCAAGGAGCCAATCACTATCAGTTCAGCGTCTTACCCTCTGGTCTCACCACAGCCCCCAGGGTGTTTACCAAGGTCATGGCAGTTGTAGCAGCCCACCTGAGACTTCAAGGCATTCAGGTCTTTCTGTATCTGGACGATTGGCTCTTCACTGCCTTCTCCAGGCATCAACTTAGTCAAGCCAGAAATTCCTTCCTTCAGCTGTCGAATTTACTGGATATCACGCAGAACCTGACCCTTCTTGTCTTGATATTTCTTCAGACCTCTTCACCCCCACCAGAGCTAGTCCTGAGAGCCTTAGGGTCCATGGCAGCAGCTATAAATCTGGTTCCTTGCACATGTCTGCACATGAGTGTTACAATGGATGGTACAAGTTCAGTGGTCTCTGTTATACCAGCCCCTAACTTTCCCCGATTCCCCTAAGCAAGGTGTGCAAAGCTTCCATCAGGTGGTGGCTTCAATCCCAGCATCTTCGAGAAGGACTCCCTTTTATTGCATCCCTGCCCCAAGCCACGGTGATGACGGACGCCTCCTGTTTGGGGGGGGGGGCATTGCTCTCGCAGGACATTCCAAGGCAACATGGATCCCGAACGAGACCGTTCTGCATATCAATGTTCTGGAGATGAGGACGGTCCTTTTAGCGTTGCAGGCCCTTCATGCTTCTCTTCCACTGGGAACGATTGCAATTCAGACAACATATCAGTGGTCTGGTTTATCAACAAACAGGGGGGAACCAGGTCCTTTCCCCTTTGTCGAGAGGCCATGAGAGTGTGGGAATGGGATGATCTCCACCAATCATTTTGATAGCAATGCACATCCCGGGTCGGTCCAACATTTTAGCAGACAAACTGAGCAAGACTATCCTTTTGCTCTATGACTGATTTCTGAGTTCCTTATGTAGCGGAACAGATCTTCCTCAAGTGGGGTCAGCCTTGCTGCGATCTCTTTGCATCACTGTCTAACGCTAAGTGCAGCGAGTTTTTCGCTCTAATTCCCCCTAGGGGGGAAGCCCCCATAGATGCTCTTGTCCATGCTTGGCCACCTGGTCTTTATGCGTATTCCCCGCTACCTCTCTTGGCTAGATCCTTGCAGAAAGCTTGTCTGTTGAGGAGCAGGATTATCCTCATAGTCCCATTCTGGCCTCGTCAAGTTTGGTTCCCTTGCCCTACAGTCTCATCTATTAGCTCCGCCCTGGATATTGGATCCCATTCCGGATCTCATTTGTCATCCCTCAGGATTTTCTCCCCCAAATCTGGACAGCCTCAAGCTTGCTGCTTTGTTGCTCTAGTTCCATTAATTGCCAGGACTCCCGCTCTCTCTTCCCATGTTAAGTCCATTCTGGTGGCGGCACAAAAGTCCTCCACCCAAAAGGTGTACCGTAAATGGATGCGTTTTTCCATTCAGGCTTCTCAGAGAAATTTGGACCCTTTTACTGCCCCTATTCCAGCGGTATTAGAATTTCTGTCTCAAATTTTCTAACAGGGGGCCAGCTCTTCCACTGTAAAGGTTCAGCTGACGGTTATATCCCATTTTCATGTAGGGGAAAATTCAGGTTCTCTATCTGCTGCTAGAATTTGTAGGACCTTCATCAAAGGTACCATTTTGCTGAGACGACCTATTAAGTATCCTTCCTTTCCGTGGGATTTGACCTTGGTTCTTCAGGCCTTAGTTGCGCCTCCATTTGAACCTGCAGTGTCAGTTGATTTGAAATTCTTGTCGTGGAAGGCAGTCTTCCTGGTGGCTATCACCTCGGCCGGTAAAGTGTTGGAACTTCAAGCCTTGTGTATGAAACCCCCATACTTAAAGGATAGGGTGTCTCTCAGGACGAACCCTTCTTTCATCCCTGAAGTTGCTTCGGAATCGAATATCAATCAGTCTATTGATCTCCCAGTATTCTTCCCTAACTTTCAAAATAAAGGGGTATACAAGCTTCATTTGCTGGACGTCCACAAACAGTTATGCTTTTATTTACATAGGACTAAACTCTTCTGCAAGTCTGATCAGCTATTTGTTTCCTTTGCCAAGCCTTTTTTGGGGAAACCAGTTTCGAAGGTGACACTTTCTAGATGGATCTCACTTTGTATTTTGCAGGCGTACAAGGATCATGGATTACCAGAACCATACAGGGTTCATGCTCATTCTACTCGTTCTATGGCTACTCCTGCTGCCTTTTGGTCCAGAGTTTCTCTGACATTTGTTCAGCGGCTACCTGTGCTTTGTCACACCTTTATTACTCATAAGTTGGACTTGGTGTCTATAGGAAGGACTTATTTTGGTTCTGCAGTGCTCCGAAATATCCTTCCTTAAGGTCCTCCCAAGGTTTTTGGTAGCTGGGGACTGTGTCCCACAGACTGATGACCAAATGAAGTTAACTACTTCAGATAAAGAAGTTATGTACTCACCATAACGTTCCATCTGAGTAGTTAGACTTAATTTGTCATCAACCTTCCCTCCCTCCTTCCCCCTGACCTTAGTGGTTTTTGATAGTCCTTGGACTCTGATTTTCTGGGTTTTCTGAGCCTAGTTTGTGTTATCAGGTCAGGTTATGTCTCTTGGGTTGATGTGTGTCACGCTGTGGGTGGCAAACTCGAGCTGACGGTTGGAAGAAGATTGCAGCGTAGTATGGGTAAGGGGGAAGAGCTTGGATCTTAGCTTGGAAAGCTGCCGGCTCGGATCCATATCTGATTTGAAACCCACAGATTGATGACAAATTAAGTCTAACTACTCAGATGGAACGTTATGATGAGTACATAACTTTTTTGTGTATAAATGCAAATGTAATTACTGTGGCTGAAACTTAGTATAATGCAATGTAAGCAAATGGAGCTTTTCTTCCCGGGCCTCCACTGAAAATGGCTATTACCCTGTTGGACTTTCCCAGTAAGCAAAGATAAATATAATCAGTTTACCCAATTTCAGGTCATTAGCATGTAGACTGTAGAACACCTTAGATGAAGGAGTTGGGTCTGAAACAAGTAATGGCCTAGGACAGAGCACCATGGGACACCCTGACTGTAACCAAGAATTTCACCTGTCCAGTTGCTGTATTCTTGCCATGTCCTGTTTGTAAGCCATGTAGCTGTCCCATCTTATCAGGAGTACATAGATACCTGGTTTTAATTTATTGATCAGTGTTGTGTATGACTCAGTCAAATGCTGAAGTAAATCTATATAAATTACATCAACTGCACAATTCTTTTAATTCATAGCTGTTATAGAACATAATTTTACAGGTCATAATGGATCTATTTTCAACATATGCATGCTGATGTAATGTTTCAAGTCCCAACCTATATACTTACAGTAAATCATCCAATATTACTTTCTCCATTATTTCTCCACAACATGAAGGTAGACTTAAGGGTCTACATGACTCTGGATTTGTCCTACTCCCCTTTCCCTTAGGCAGGTTTAATAAGTGCATGTCTCCAGTCTCAAGAAGTCTCCCATGTTTACATTCATTACCATGTAAATAATAGATATGGAACTGTAATTCTTGCTGAAGTGTTCTCAGGTCATTATTACTAACTCCTTCTGCTTTGTTTAGATCCAGTTTGTGCAGTTCTTTTTCAATAGAATCTCATTGGATTCCAGTATGTAAGGTTACCTGGATGTCACTTGGACAACTTATCACCCCCCTTTGTGTCACCAATTTATTTTGCATACGATTTTGTAAATATATCTATAATCCATGTATGAGAATACATTTTAGAATATGTAGTTTAACAGTTTGTATGTTTTAATCTTTCAACGTCTTGTGTATCTATGAAAAGGTTTCCTATTATGCTCAATATCTTCATATAAATTTTACAAATTTTTGTGATAGTGTCGCACACTTTGCTTTGTTTGTCCATCTTGTTTATTTCAGTTTTCAGAGTTGTAGTTTGACTTTTTTCCCATTTCTTAGATTTTTTATCTCGCTTTAATCAGGTATCTTATGGAAATGTATTCTCCTGACGACTTATGCCTAGATCCTAATGCTAAACACTTGTTTGAAAAAAAATTTTTCCTCTTAGTTTCTCTTGCAAAACTTTCCACATTCCATCTGCAGTTTTATCTCTGAACACATCACTCCATTTTGTTTGACACAGCGACTGTTTTGCTTCCATGCAATCTGTAATTAATCTTCTGTGCACTGGTTTAGATTTGTTTGGCAGAAATATGTAGCAACAAATTAACCTTTATAACCCCATAATCACTGCACATCAATGGTAAAACTTGACTTTGAAGTAACAGTAATTTCTTTAGGAACACAATGTCTAGTATGTTCTGTTCCTTGGTAGTTTTTTTTTTACAGTCTGAAGCAATTGTTCCTGAGCATGTGATGTAAATAATTTCCTTACTAATGTTGAATCAATATTATTCCAGTTTGTATTAAGTAAATTTAAGTGCCCGGCTAATATTCTTCCTCCTGTGTTTCATGCAAAAAATTTATGAATTCCTCTAGGCCATCACCACCTGATTTTGGTGGTCTGTACACTCGAACAATTATGTTTCATAGTTGTCTTTGTCAGAGTTACACAGTCTGTAGTAATGAAGTATGGTGTTATCAATGAATCAGAGTCCTAGATTAGTACTAGGCTAACTGCCCTTGCGAGCCATTTTAAGCCTAGCCAATTATCCCTTATGAGACTCAAACCCTGCACCTTGTGTTTGTAAGACAAACACCTTAACCATTAGGCCACCCTCAACATGTAACATCACCGGTCTCATAACTATCTTTAATCCCTATCATAGCACCTCTACCAGATTTTTGTTAGAATGTCTGTTGCAGTAAAAACTTATATACCCTGATGTCCTTCAAGGATGCATCTGCAGTCATCACATATGGGTTTTCCTGCCTCGGGCAGCCCTTCGGTCGGCCAGATTCCAAAGTCTGGGTCCGGCGTCGGCTGATGTCGCCCTTTCCCCGACGTCACAACGCCTGGGGTATAAAAGCGCCAGCTGACGCCATCTTCCCCAGTCTTTCCTGCCGCATGGTGCCCGAAGCAGAAGCAGTTCGCAAGTGCCGGTCGGCCAACTCCTGTAATTTTGCTATCCGAAGACTTCAAAAGCTAAGTACCCCGTTGGGGACTCTTTCTTGCCTCAGCCGATGTCAGAAAAAGTAAATAATTGTTTAACTTGTGGGAAACAAATACCTCATAAGGATTTCCACTCTTATTGTCTTCCTTGCTTAGGCCCAGACCACGACGTCTCGGCCTGCTCTGCCTGCGCTTCCTTCAACCGACGCACTCTTAGATGTCGGTCGGAGTTCGCAGAAGAGTTTTTTGGGGATAGTTTTGCTTACAAAATGCCGTCAGAAACCCCGACATCACATTTAATTAAGAAACGGAAAGACAAGGACCGACACATGTGGGCCACGGTTTCGGCTGAAACCACGGCTAGGCCTACCGCGAGTGTCTTGGTCTCGGCTGATACCGAGTCCTTGGAACTTCCGAACCCTGAAATAATACAACCGACACCCTCGGTCCCGGTATGCTCCTACCGAGTCTGTTACAGAATTGCCTTCCGAAACTGGTGTATTGGAATCTACCGACACCATACCTTTAGATAAAGCTACACCAGCACGTGGTGCAGCCAGGCCTCCTGCATCCATGTCTATTAAGGCCTTCACCAGGGCTAAAGCTGCAAAACACACTAAAGCCATGCCTCCCAGAGTTATTCCTCAGGGACCTTCTTCTAGTTCACAGATTTTAACTTTAGCAGAGGACCTGATCTCCTTAATTAGGGGCTCTCGGCCTCATCCGGACAGGGGCTCCCAACCCCCTCTAGACAAAAGGCCCAGGATGGATCCCCCTGATCCCCTTTCTTCAGAGGAGGCCTCTGCTGGCTCGGATCACTCAGACTACCAGGAGGAGGCTTATTCGGCCTACGAGGATTCGGATGCAGAGGAATCTATTCCCTCAGCCTCCCCTTCTGAAGAGCTTTCCTTTGGGGAGACCCTTCACACTATGAGAGAGCATTTCAAATGGCAGGGCCAGGAATATTCTGATTCCAGGAAAAGACTAAGAACTTTTCTTCATTTACCTCAGCATAGACTTTTGGCTATTCCTCCTGTTTTAAATGTGATGATGTATATTCTGAATCTAGTATGACCCCTGACACTCTGCCTCCAGCCCCTGTTAAGCCTGATAGGTATTACAGGGTCCCGGACACACACAATTTTCTTTATAAGGCCCGCTCTGCTGACCCTGAAACTATTTCACAGGGCCCTAAAGGGGTTGCAGCTGTTACTACTAAGAACCCACTCCCCTCTGCAAAGGAGTTCAGGGCATTAGAGAGATGGGGTAAAAAAGTGTATACTTCTGCCACTCTTGCTATGAGGGCATTAAATTGTCAATTTCACATGATACAGTATCAAGAGTATTTGTTAGAAGAAATGCATAAGAAATTGTCTTCTGAACCCCTCGACTGTAAATCCCTTCAGGATCTGGTACAAAATTCCCAGCAGGTTAGCAACCATTTCTTGCAGTGTGGTTATGATGCATTGGAAGCTTCATGTAGGTCAGAATGACAGGTGTTGTCATACGCAGGGATGCTTGGCTGAAGGAACAATCTCTGCCAGAACATGTTAAAGCTAAGCTTTTGGATGCTCCACTGGAAAAGCAAAAGTTATTTGGTTCCACTGCTCAAGACGTCCTAGAGAAATTTTGAGGAAAAGGCAAAATCTGTACAAACAGTTAAGGATTTTCTTCAAGTCCAACCGCCTAGATTCAGCAGAAACTGGCCTTCCAAGAATTGGTCCTTTCCGGACACAGAAAGATTTCAAAGGGGCAGAAACAGGCATGCCAGAGGTAGAGGCCAAGCTAGGGGCTCCTACAGAGGCCGTCAATGGCAACCTCCAATCCAGACAGGCAGTTCAGGATCTGCAACTGCTGCACAAGGACAAACTCAATGACTCTGGTTTGACTCCACCAACCAGGGCTCATTTAGAAGCACCTTTGGGCGGAAAGCTTTCTTTATTCTCAAGAAATTGGCACAACATTACAAGAGACAAATGGACACTCCAAATAATAGACAACGGATACAGGTTCCATTTCCGCACATTGCCAAAAAGGAAAGGCATACCAGGTCTGCCACCAAATCAAAGGACAGAGGCTTTGAAACACATCTCAAACTTACTACAAATGAAAGCCATAGAAAAAGTTCCTATTTCAGAACAAGGCCAAGGATTTTACTCCAGACTATTCCTTGTTCCAAGAAAAGAGCATCAATGGAGTCCTATTCTCGACTTGTCCGTACTGAATACTTATCTCATTGTGCCAAAATTCAAAATGCTGACTCTACAGCAACTCCTTCCCATGCTGGGCAAGGGGTCTTGGCTGGTTACTCTAGACCTCAAGGAGGCATACCTGCATGTCCCTATCAGACAAAGTTGCAGAAGATACCTCAGATTTCTTGCAGGGTCAGAGCATTATCAATTCTCAGCATTGCCCTTTGGCTTATCTACTGCGCCCAGAGTATTCACGAAATGCCTGGCATCAGTAATAGCACACTGCAGACTCCAGGGGATTCAAATCTACCCATATCTGGATGACTGCCTTATACAAGCAGACAACCAACAAACTCTGATAAAGGACTTAAATTATGCCATCAATCTTCTACAGGGATATACAGTCAACATGCACAAATCAAGACTTGTTCCATCCCAAAGAATAACCTTTCTGGGTGCGGATCTAGATACAACCACCCAAATGGCTTCTCACAGAAGAAAAACAAAGTCAACTACCGGATTACTTCAAGAATCTGACAAGACAAACTCAGCTGACTGCAAGGAAAATCCTGCAGGCCCTGGGTTACATGGCATCCTGTATTCTTCTGATTCCACAAGCAAGGCTGCATATGAGAAAGTTACAGTGGTACCTAAGGAGTTTATGGACTCGGCACAGTCACAGTTTGGAAACTTTAATCCCACTCATTCCATGCCTTCACAAGGAATTTCTGTGGTGGGCTCAGGCCACCCAGTCCAACACAGGGCTGCCCTTCACAAAGCCAAAAACCTCCCAAACTATTACAACAGACACTTCAGACCTAGGTTGGGGAGCACACATGGAGGGCAGAGGTATCCAAGGACAGTGGTCACGAAAGGAGCTACGCATGCACATAAATCAAAAAGAAATGCTAGCAGTGATTCACGCAATGAGGCCTTCAAACTCTTTCTGCATCAAGGCCATCTACTAATAAGGACAGACAACACCACAGTTATGTGGTACATAAACAAGCAAGGAGGTACCCATTCTTACCCTCTGTGCAGACTGGCAATGAATCTATGGGATCTTTCCTTGAAACTCAATATACAGCTACAAGCTCAGTTTGTGCCAGGGAAGGACAATACACTGGCGGACAGCTTAAGCAGAAATATCATGCATGCACACGAATGGATGCTGCACCCAGACATTTTCCAATAGATAACACAATCTTGGGGAAGCCCGGACATAGATCTATTTGCATCCCCCCACAATCATCAACTAAAGAAATTCTGCTCAAGGACATACCACCCACAAGCGTGGAAAGTGGACGCCCTCTCTTTCAGCTGGAGAAATCTGACAGTGTATGCATTTCCTCCTATTCCATTAATGACCAAGGTGTTACTGAAGATCAGGGCAGAGCAGCCAAAAGTGATCCTGATAGCTCCGGACTGACCAAGACAGCACTGGTACCCACTGCTAAGAGGCATGTCACGTACGAAGCCATGGCCCCTACCTCTATGGCCACTTCTACTGACACAGCACAGATACAAAGCTCTTCACTCCAACCTGAAAACATTGCAACTAACAGCGTGGAGAATACCTTGACTCCTCCTCAGGATAAGCTATCCCAGAGAGTAAAGAATATTATTCTGAAGCTCACGCCCTTCCACACGGAAGACATACTCAGCAAAATGGAAAAGATTTCTCATCTGGAACACCACAAAGGGCCTAGATGCGACAATGATGACCATGGCACATATCCTGGAATATTTGGCAGAAATGTTCCACAATGGACTGTCTTACTCTCCTATTAAGATTCATGCTTCAGCAATTTCAGCAGAGTACAATACTGATCCCCCTGTCTTTTCTCATCCTCTCCTAAGACCGTTTCTAAGAGGGATCAAAAACATCAAACCTCCTAGGAAACCACCTCTACCTGCTTGGGACCTTAACTACTTGTTGGAAAAACTAACACTGCCTCCATTTGAACCAGCAGCATCTGCAGATATACAGTACCTCTCATGGAAGACTGCTTTCCTTCTGGCAATAACCTCAGCAAGAAGAGTTTCGGAATTGCAGGCCCTGATGGCAGTTCAGCCATTTATTATTTTTCATCAGGATAGAGTTTCATTACGAACTAATCCTACTTTTATGCCAAAGGTGGTATCCAGGGTTTCATTGAATCAAGCCATTCACTTGCCTACCTTCTTCCCAAATCCACAAAACAAAGGGGAGAAACTGCTGCACACCCTGGACATTCACAGACAGTTGCGCTACTACTTGGACAGAACTAAAGGTTTCAGAAAAACTGACCAGCTGCTGGTAGCATATGCTGCTGGTACTCAAGGAAAAGCAATTTCCAAACAGACAATTTCAAAATGGATAGGAAATTGCATCCGCTTTTGTTACTCATTTCATGGAAAGACTGTACCAGCTAATATTAGGCCTCATTCTACGAGAGCCACAGCCACCTCCACAGCCTTCTTAAGAGGGGTGGCTACAAAAGACATTTTAGAAGCTGCCACATGGAGCTCCGTGCATACATTTGCCAAGCATTACAATTTACCTCTATATTCCAGATCCAGAGCAGGCTTTGCTACGGCTGTCCTGCAGGGTATTTTAGCTACTCCATCCTTTTCCTAGTACCTCCACCCCCAGATTGGCTATGGTATTCTACCCATATGTGATGACTGCAGATGCATCCTTGAAGGACATAGTACAGTTTTGTACCTACCATAAATGTAGATGTCTGATAGGTATGCATCTGCAGTCAGGTTTACCCTCCCTCCTTCCCCTCTGTGGTACTCCTAGGGTGCTTGCCTCTCCATTAGCTAGCTGGGGGATCTATTATGGTGTATTTGTTTTATATATATATATATATATATATATATATATATATATATATATATTTGCAAATGTTTGGATTTTTTATTGCATTTTTCCAAATTTAGCCTTCCTAGAGGGCACCTGGCATCTGGGGCAAGAAAAACTGAGGAAGATGGCGTCGGCTGGCGCTTTTATACCCCGGGCGTTCTGACGTCGGGTAAAGGGCGACATCAGCCGACGCCGGACCCAGACTTTGGAATCCGGCCGACCGAAGGGCTGCCTGAGGCAGGACAACCCATATGTGATGACTGCAGATGCATACCTATCGGACATCTACATTTATGGTAGGTACAAAACTACTATATTACTAGTATCCAGTCATTGTTCTTTAACCATATTTCACAAAAAAAATAGCAATATCAGTCTTGTGGGAAGGTAGCAAATTTTCCAGTAAAAAAAAACTTTATTACTGTTGCTAGCATTTACAACCACGAGAGATGCATCAAATGTTCCTATCTGTGAACTGTTAAATTTTCTACTTGGCAAAAATCCTGCTTAATGTTTGTAAAATATTGCAAAATACATACTGCAAAAATTCTCTTCCCTAATCTTAACAAATACACACTATCTTGGACACCATGTGTGCCCAAAACTAGGCTTGGATGCTCTACACATTTCTATGTTTTTAAAATAGAACATTTTTTTCCTTGTCAGTATTTTTCCAAAACATTTTCATTCAGGTGACCTTGGCTATCTTTTCTATATGGAATTTGTGAAAAATACATACCAATGCAAGCTATACTATCTAAGAGGACTGTAAATTCCCTACTAACAGAGTCTTTTCAGATGAGATTTGGGTGGTGCAGTGGTTCAGTGGTTAGTGTTGTCGCCTCACAGCAAGAGGTTTTCTGGTTGGTTTCTTGACTGAGGTGCCTTCTGTGTGGAGACTGCATGTCCTTCCTGCGTTTGTGTGGGTTTCCACCGGGTGCTTCGGTTTCTACCCACATTCCAAAGACGTGCATCTGGAGCGTTTCCCCACAGGCCTCTGCTGAAAACAGGCTCTGTCCTAGTCAGACTTTCACAGTAAACAAATGATCTGATGTTACTCTTCTTCTATTCTTGACTCTTGGGGTAGTCCGTTCCAATCCTTGGAACTGGTCCGGCTATTATACAGCTCGCCCCCGCCAAAAATCTCTCTAATACTCTGCCCATAATGCCACTTTCCAGTTTACCTCTGATCTCGTTTGCTGCTCTTATAGCAAGATGCATCCGCTGACTCTCCTCGCAGCTAAGTAATATTTAAAATTTATTAGTCTTTCTACCTTTCTTTCCTACAAATCTTTAATTTTCTTTTCTCTACCCACCTTTTTCACTTGAGTGTGTTTCTATATCTGTTGGTATTTCTCTACCATCGCTGGTAGGTGTGCTTTCTATACCCTTTGGTATTCCTTTCCATATCATCGCTGGTAGGTTTCCCCTTTCGTTTTCTCTCTACCGTTTTGGTAGTTCTTTCTACCATTGCTGGTAGAACCTACTACTTTTACTGTCTATCCTTTTGTGTGTGTAGCGTGACTGTTTGGTTTTTTTTATGCACTTATCAATATGGCAGATAAGTCCAAAGGCACGACTGGATTTAAGCAGTGCCAGGACTGCGGCAGAAAAATACCTAACTCTGATGGACATACAGCTTGTGTTTATTGGTGAGGTGCTCCACATGTAGACATAGTACTCCATCTGCCAGGCCTTCAGTACTAGGGCCTTTGTAGAATGTCGTAACAAGCATATTCTTAAAGGGCTTCTTAAGACCCCCTTTGGAGAAGCTTTATTCTAGACCAAGAAGTCCCCAAAGGCCTCGGGTTCCAAAACTAGCCTTTTGGTGGCAGTGTCTTCATGGGCAATGACATTAGAAAAACAGAAGTCCCCTTCTGTTGGTTCCTCCTCAGAACAGAGAGCTAAGGTTCCGATGCTGTCTGAACCAACTCCTACTTCAGCACCAGTCACCTCGGCACCTTCAGCACTGACTGCACAGACTTTAGTTTCCACGTCTGTGCTGACATCTCCTTCTGCACAGCAACAGGTCATCCCTCCTCATTTATACACCCAGGACAAAGTATTCCCCTTCCACTGACCCCTTCTTTGGTCAACTTCCCAATCCCTTTATAAAAAAAGCCAGAATTTGTCTGTTTACGCGTCCTGGAGTCTCACTGAAATTGAAGTTGATGTGGTGAGATTGGTGGACCATCTCCTCATGGCTAGGATTCTTTCTACTTCTTCCTAACCTCCTCTTCCTCCTGGAGCAAGGATGTTTTCTCTCAGGGCTCTTCCAGATGTTCTTCATCTCACATTGCTGCAGTCCTTACTTGGGGTAGTCCGCTGTCCTCGGTCGGCCCGAATACCAAAGTATTAGGCTGACGTCGGTCATGGGCGCCTAGATCTGACATCAGAGCGTCAGGGTATAAAGGCGCATGACCGACGTCATTTCCTCAGTCTTTTTTGCCGCATGGTCCGATGCAGAAGCAGCGTTGCAAGTGCCGTTCGGCGTTCTGAAATTTTTCGTTTTCGGAGTTTCAGACCGATACCAAGTTGGGCTAAGTACCCCGTTGGGGAATATTTTTGTTTTTTCTTGCCTCAGTTACTTACCGGGTGTCAGAAAAAGTGAATAATTGTATTTCTTGTGGGAAACAGATACCGCATAGGGATTACCACTCGCTTTGTATTCCTTGTTTGGGACCGGAACACGACGTAGTCGGGTGTCGGTTTTGTGCTAGGTTTAATAAGCGCACTATAAACGGAGGTTAGATTGCGCTAGGTTAGTCTTTGGCAAGAGGTGTAATTATAATATGCCGTCGGATGTTCCACGCCTGCTTCTACTAAGAAGCAAAGACAAATCTTTAAAGCCTAGGCAGGATGATTCGTCTGTTTCGGACGCCGGACCTTTAGAAGCTACAGCTGAACAGGTGGATCCGGCTGAAGTTTCTGTTGAGTCCCAGGGGGAAACTTTGATTTTACAGGATGTGGCCTCTCAGGAGGCAGGTCAGGCTGAAGAGGCCTCAGGTTACTATTCTCCCTTCTATGCCTAAGGTGGTTAGGCCTTCTGCTACTGTTTCTAAGGCTCCTTCTAAGGGCAGGTCTGTCTTGCCTTCCTCTGGTGTCAGTTCTGGTTCTTCAGGGTCTGTGCCTAAAAAGCACATGCTTAAAATGGCAGAGGATTTGATTACTTTAATTAGAGGTTCTATGCCCCCTCCTGATAAAGGCCCAGGATGGAGCCAGAGTTGGAAAGTTTGGAGCAGGCCTCAGATGATTCAGTGTCTTCTGCTGAAGACATTCAAGATTTCCCTCCTTATTCTGATTCTGATGCAGAGGATTCCACTCCTTCTGCTTCTCCTCCAGAGGATTTTTCATTTTCAGAAACTCTGCATTCCATGAGGGAGCATTTTCAGTGGGAGGGACAGGATTACTCTGATTCACGGAAGAGACTTAGGGAGTTCTTGTTTTTACCACAGCATAGACCCTTAGCTATACCTCCGGTTTTGGATGTTGTTTCAGAAGTTTTTTCGGAAGCTTCCCTTAATCCAGACTCTGTGCCTCCTGCCCCAGTTAAACGGGACAGGTATTACAGGGTGCCTGAGGCTCATAAATATCTGTATAAGAGTCCTAGGGCGGACCCAGAAACTATTAGTCAGGGGCCTAAGGGTGTTAGGGCCTCTGTTGTTAAGAATCCGGTTCCTCTGGATAAGGAAGCTAGAGCTTTGGATAGATGGGGTAAGAAGGTGTATACCTCTTCTACTTTAGCAATGAGAGCTTTGAACTGCCAGTTTCATATGTTGAAGTATCAGAATTTCCTCCTTTCTCAGCTAAGGTCTAAAGTGGATGCTTTGGCAGAGGGCATAGAGTGTAAAGAATTGCAGGATTTAGTGCATGTTTCTGAACAGGTGGGTAAGCACTCTTTGCAATGTGGTTTTGATGCTTTACAGGCTTCTTCTAGGGTGGCTGCCACTGGTTCAGTTATTCGTAGGCATGCCTGGCTTAAGGATCAGAATTTGTCTGAGCATGTTAAGTCTAGAATTCTGGATGCCTCTTTACAGTCTGAAGTTTTGTTTGGTCCTCCTGTGGAGTCAGTCTTAAAGAAAATGGAAGACAAGGCTAAGTCTATGCAGACTGTTAAAGATTTTTTGCAGGTACAACCTCCAAAGTTTAGTAGAAATTGGCCTACTAAGGGGTGGACGTACCCTTCTTCTGATTCTCAGTCTAGGGGTAGATCTAGGCGTGGTAGGGGCAGAGCTCAGAGTACTTTCAGGCCGAGACAATGGAGTTCGCCTGCTCGATCTGCTGGTGAGGGCAGGGGCCAGTCCTTTCGTAAACAGGCCCAATGACCTACATTTTCAGCAGCCAGATTCTTCTTGCCTGGCAGCTCCTTTGGGAGGAAAGTTGGCTCTTTTCAAGCAAAATTGGCATTTAGTCACCCAGGACAAATGGGTATTGGACATTATAAACCGAGGTTACAAGTTCTATTTCCATACCATGCCTCCTTTCAAAGGCATGCCAGACGTCCCTCCTCGGCAAAGGATAGAGGCTCGCAGACAAATTTCTTTAGGCCCACTTCTGACAGAGGAACTGGCTGTATAGCTCCTATTTGAAGAAGTAGGCCTAGGATTTTATTCCCGCCTGTTTCTAGTTCCAAAGAAAGGGAACACGTGGAGACCAATTTTGGATTTATCTATCCTCAACACTTACCTGGACATTCCAAAGTTCAAGATGCTGACTTTACAACAACTTTTACCTCTGTTGGGAAAAGATCACTGGATGGTTACTCTGGATCTCAAAGAGGCTTACCTTCATGTTCCTATCAGGCCCAGTTGCAGGAGGTACCTGCGTTTTCGGGCTGGAAATTTACATTATCAGTTCTCTGCATTGCCCTTTGGCTTATCTACTGCGCCCAGAGTGTTCACAAAGGTTCTGGCTCCAGTGATAGCATTTTTCAGACTAAGAGGAATACAGATTTATCCTTATTTGGACGATTGCCTGATTATTGCACAAGAAAAGGACAAACTTCTTCATCATCTACAGTATGTGATGGCAGTGTTAAGATGCCTAGGGTATTCTGTGAACGAAACAAAGTCCAGTCTAGTACCCCCTCAGGACATGTGCTTTCTGGGTGTGAGACTGAATACAGCTTCCCAGATGGCCTTTTTGACCCCGGACAAACAAAGAAGCCTTTCTCTTTATTTCCATCAAATGTCTCTACGGTCCAGGCTGACTGCAAGGACAGTCCTTCAAGCCTCGGGGTTCATGGCATCTTGTATTCTGGTGCTTCCCAATGCCAAATTGCATATGAGGAAGCTTCAATGGTATCTCAAAAATGTATGGACACAGCACTGCCAAGATCTAGACACTGTCATTCAGATAATACCTTGCATTCGGAAGGAGTTTTTGTGGTGGGCTCAGGAATGTCACCTAAACAAGGGACTCTGTGACCCGGCCAGAGGCGAGTCAGATTCTAACGACAGATGCCTCGGACAAGGCTTGGGGAGCACACCTCAATGGAAAATGGGTGCAAAACACGTGGCCTGTCAAACTCCAACATTTGCATATCAACTTGAAGGAAATGTTAGCAGTCCAGTTTGCATTGATGGCTTTCAAAGATTTACTGCACCCAGGGCAGGTGTTGATTCAAACAGACAACACTACTGTCATGTGGTACATCAACAAGCAGGGGAACCCATTCTTACCCTCTTTGCAGGCAAGCGATGATTCTGTGGGAAACTGCTCTCAATCTACACCTCAATCTTCAGGCAAGGTTTCTACCAGGAGCACAGAACTCCTTAGCAGATGTATTGAGCAGACAAATAGTGGATCCTCACGAGTGGAAATTGGATCCTCATGTATTTCAACAGTTGACAGTGTTATGGGGAACTCCAGACATAGATCTGTTCGCTTCTCCACTAAATTACCAGTTGCCAAAGTTTTGCACAAAATGTTTCATCACACAGCTTGGAAGGTGGACGCTCTATCATTCAGTTGGAACAATCTGCATGTATATGCCTTTCCACCTCTGCCTCTTCTTCCCAAGGTACTCTTGAAGGCCAGACAAGACAAGCCAACCATGATTTTGATAGCACCGGATTGGCCTCGACAACACTGGTACCCACTACTGAGGAGCTTAGTACGAGAACCTCCATGGCCTCTGCCTTTGATTCTGCACCTTTTGTCACAAGAGGACAGTCACTTCCTCAATGTCAAGATTCAGTCTCTACATCTAACAGCCTGGCATATTCTGTTTTAGACTCTGGAGGGTCTCAGCTTCCACAACAAGTTTTGAATGTTATTTTGGAGGCCAGGAGGCCTAGTACCAGGAAAGTTTACGCTGATAAATGGATGAGATTTTTTATTTGGAGCAAAGGAAAGGACTTTGATGTCTCCAAACCTGATTTAAGTGTTGCTCTTCAATATCTTACTGAGTTATTGGACAAGGGTTTGTCTTTCTCCTCAATAAAGGTCCATGCTGCAGCCATTTCTGCTCACTATGATTGTGACCCTCCTTTATTCTCTCATCCTTGGTTTAAGCAATTTCTTAGAGGGGCAAAGAATATAAGACCCCACGAGAGCTCCTACTCCTGCTTGGGTTCTCAATTTTGTGTTGTGAAAACTTATTCTACAACCTTTTGTGCATGTAGCAACTGCCGAGGTAAAGTATTTATCATGGAAAACTGCTTTTTGTTGGCCATTACCTCTGCAAGAAGGGTTTCTGAATTACAGGCCCTCATGGCAGTGGAGCCTTTCCTGATTTTTCATAAGGATAGGGTATCTTTGCGTACTAATCCTTCCTTTATGCCTAAGGTGGTTTCTAGTGTGGCCTTAAATCAAACTATTCATTTGCCTACTTTTTATGCAAACCCCAAAATAAAGGGAGAAAATTTTGCATACTTTGGATATTCACAGGCAGTTGCGTTATTATTTGAGCAGAACCAAGGAGTTCAGACAGTCTCAGCAATTGTTTGGTTCTTTTGCTTTGGGTTCACAGGGTAAACCTGTTTCAAAACAAACTATTTCTAAATGGATTGGGTTTTGTATTTCTTTCTGTTATTCCCATCATGGTAAGGAGATTCCTGCTGGAATCAGGCCTCATTCCACTAGGGCTACTGCTACTTCTACGGCCTTTCTAAGGGGTAGCTACAAAGACATTTTGGAGGCAGCTACTTGGAGTTCAGTGCATACCTTTTCTAAACATTACCACCTTCCTCTTTATTCTAAGTCTAGGGCTGGATTTGCCACTGCAATTTTACAGGGCATTTTAGCGGCCCCTAATGCTTTATGATTTTTACCATCCTCCCTTTCCGTTGCTTTGGGATTCTACCCATAAGTAAGGACTGCAGCAATGTGAGATGAAGAACATAGTACAGTTTTGTACCTACCATAAATGTAGATGTTCGAAGATCCACATTGCTGCAGTCCAATTTACCCTCCCTCCTTCCCCACTGTAGTTAGACTTGGTGCTATGCTTTAGGTGATGGTTGTTGTTGGGCATGTTTTTGGGAGGTATTCTGTTTTTGGCTGTGGCCTTTCTGGTTTGGCCTTCTGACATCTGGGGCAAGAAAAGACTGAGGAAATGACGTCGGTCATGCGCCTTTATACCCTGACGCTCTGATGTCAGATCTAGGTGCCCATGACCGACGTCATCCTAATACTTTGGTATTCGGGCCGACCGAGGACAGCGGACTACCCTAAGTAAGGACTGCAGCAATGTGGATCTTTGAACATCTACATTTATGGTAGGTACAAAACTGTACTTTATTCCTCCTCTGACCTCTTCAGAGGCTTTTGAGCTCCTCACTCTGACCATTCGTATTCCTATGGCTTCTGCACTGACAGCTGCCTTGCCGTAGGTTCCAGACTCTTTAACTTCGTTCCTTTGGAACTGATGGATTCCCAAGATTGTGGCTCCATTGTCTGGCCCAAGAAGTTTGCGTTGACTCCTGTATTTTATTCGGAGTCATCTTTTCCTCTTGGGACTCTGGTGATTAGGGGTCCTTCCTCTGCTCCGGCTTTGGAGGTGGGGTGTGACTCTGGTTCTGAGTTCATCTCTGTTCTATCCCTTCTTGGGGGGGGGGGGGCTGCTTTCCAGACTATGGAGAGAGTACTGGCCACCACAGGCTGTCGGGTGGCTCCTGCTGTATCAGAGTTTCATCCACTGAACCCTGCTTACCAGGAGCTTTCACCAACCTCCACGCTTGGACAGCAAGCTCAAGGTTGCAAGGTATCCCAGCTGAGGGACCACCCTTCTGAGACTTCCTCAGACATTCCCACTGAGGAGTCTCCTCAGAAGAAAATGTGCAATAGAACACCTGGACTCCCCGGAAGAGTCTGTCACTGAGGACACTAGTTTCGATGACTTGGAGGGTTCACCCTGGAAGAAGTCTCCTTTGGAGATGTTCTTGAGATCTTTCAACAGAGGGGCAACTGGAAGCCGTAAGACCCTGTCTCTGAGGAGTCTGAGTACTTGCAAGTCTTTGGTTCTCGCCCATCTACTTCCTGAGTGGTGACTCCTGCTGACTATCTCATCAAACAGATTTCCAAGCCACTGAACAATCAAACTCCATAGAACCAATTCCCCGGAGACCAGATAAGATCCTTTCTGCACCACAGTACCACCAACATTGGGCTAAAGGGTTGGCAGTAGATGCCTTGGTAGTAGAGGCTTCCACCATAAAGGAATGGGCTGAGGAAAGTTCTTTTGTTCATTCCCCTAACCGAGAGTCTAGAGCGCTGGACAGATTTGGAAAGCAGGTTTATGCATCATTGATCTTCGCCTTAAGGTCCTTGAATTTTCTGGCACGCTTCACTAGGCTCCAGAGGGATCTGATAAAGGAACTATTGGACACCCTAGCAAGAGCTGTATCTGATAAGATCCAAGAAAAAGTGGCCTATCTGCTACCCTGGAATCTATTTGTAACTTGCCCATGAGGCTAATTTCCATGCAGCCAAGAGGATGACCAGGTCAGCTGGTTCAGGCATTGCTATCATACGACATGCCTGGATGCACCTGTGTAAGTTTGTGGAGCCATTCAAGTTTTCCTTTGTGTTCCCTTTGATGGATCTTTGTTCGGCCCTAAAGGTAAAGAAGCTCTAGCCAGGTGTGAGAAGGATGGGAAGACCCTGTCTGCTGTGAGCATATGTTGTTCTGCTCCCCAACGATCCTGTTCTAGGAATCAGAGGAGTGGGAAGATGTGGTTCAAAAAGTCCCAAGGGCCTTTCCAGGACACATGCGGTGCAGGCTCCCCTTGGGGCAAAGGGGGGAGCTCTAATGGAAGACAGTGACCCCAAGGCAGAGGTGGCCCACAGAATCAGGGTTCCAGATACAATGTTCTTTGTGTTTCACTGTTGCAGTCATTACATTTGGGTAATCTGCTGGCAGGTTCCCCTCAGTCGGCCTGAATAACAAAGTCTTGGGTCGTGTGTCAGTTGCTGTCTCCTCATCCATGACGTCAGGGGTATAAAACATGCAGCTGACGCCATTTTATTCAGTCTTCCTTGCCGTGCGGTGCCCGAAGCAGAAGCAGTTCGCAAGTGCCGGTCGGCCTACTCCTGAAATGTTCACATTC
This sequence comes from Protopterus annectens, assembly GCF_019279795.1. Lineage (NCBI taxonomy): Eukaryota > Metazoa > Chordata > Ceratodontiformes > Protopteridae > Protopterus > Protopterus annectens. Next base: position 307,291,527 of record NC_056737.1, read on the forward strand.
GAGTTTCAGAACCGAAGTCTTCAAATAAAGCTACGTACCTCGTTGGGGAAACTTTTTCTTGCTCCTTACCGATGTTAGTAAAAGTTAGCAATTGCATTACTTGTGGGAAGCAAGCACCTCATAAGGATTTTCATTTGTACTGTATTCCTTGCCTAGGCCCAGATCATAACGTGCCTTGCTGTTGTTTGTTTTGTGCTAGATTTAACCAATGCACTATTAAGCGCCTGTATATTTTTGCTTCTAAATATTTTGGATCCAGATTTAATTACCCTGAAATGTCGTCTGTTAGCAATCTGACTACCGAATTTCACAAAAAACGCAAAGAAAATGACCGAGACAGACTGTTGAGGTCCAAAACCGATGACTAAACTTCTCCTAAGCCAGTCGCTGGTACTCAGTGAGGCGCTTTTGCAGCCCCTGATACCTGCTACATTTGAGTCGCAGGCCTCTACCGAGACCCATGTGGAGTCCGGTATGTCGCAAGATTCTCGGAGTATTGAACCCACGGATGTCTCTCCCTTGGATGGGTCCGGAGCCGCTGAGCAGGCATCGGCTTCTGAGGGTGTTTTCAGGCCTCAACATTTTTATATAAATCTGACGCCAGCCTCAAAAACAAGATCTAAAACATCTTCTATGTCTAAAAAAGCTGACTCATGAGCCACGTGCTCAGGCCCCTATGCCTAAAAAACAGATGCTAAGAGGCCTAGGCAAGACACTGATTACGATTCTTCAGATCAGGTTTCCATTTCTTCTTCTTCCTCCTCTGATCAGGAATTTTCTATTCCACCCTGTGAGGATTCTGATGCAGAAGAATCCATTCCATCTGCAACATCTCCTGAGAATTATTCTTTTGGAGAAACCTTGCATACTTTAAGGGAACATTTTCATTGGGAGAGTCAGGATTTCTCTGAATCAAAAAAGAGGCTTAGGGATTTCCTCCTCCTTCCTCAGCATAGGCCTTTGGCAATACCTCCTGTATTAGACATTGTTGATGTTTTCGGAATCAAGCATGGCTCCTGATTCCCTACCTCCGGCTCCTAGTAAGCCAGACAGATATTACAGGGTTTCTGACACCCACAAATTTCTATTGAAAAATCCTGCTGCTGATCCTGAGACCATCTCACAGGGTCCCAAAGGTGTAAAGGCCTCTACAGCCAAAAATCCTACCCCCTCTGATAGAGATTCCAGGGTGCTGGATAGATGGGGAAAGAAGGTTTATATGTCTGCAACCTTGGCAATTAGGGCCTTAAACTGCTAGTTTCATATGCTTAAATATCAACAGCATATTATGGGCTTATTGAAACAGAAAATGATGTTGATTTCTGATTGTGTGGAAAATGAAGAATTACAGGAATTATTGCATTCAGCAGAGCAGGTTGGAAAGCATACTTTGAAATGTGGTTTTGATTCCTTGGAGGCCTCTTGCAGGGCCGCAGTTACTGGATCTGTGATTAGAAGGCATGCCTGGCTCAAAGAGCAAAATCTGCCTGATCATGTTAAAGCTAAATTGTTGGATTCCCCTTTGCAGCATAATACTCTGGTAATAAGGCAGAAGAGGTTTTAAAGAAAATGGAAGACAAAGCTAAATCTATGCAAACTGTAAAAGATTTCTTACAAGTGCAGCCACCCAGGTTCAGTAGGCACTGGCCTACTAAAAATTGGTCCTTTCCTGTGTCCAACAGAGCCTCTCAAGGCAAATCCAGGTGCTCAAAAGGCACTAGATACCAATCGCAGTGTTCTTACAGGTCGAAGCAATGGGGTGCCTCCACCTCCAAAGCTGGAGGAAACAAAGTACAACCCTACAGTAAGCAGTCTCAATGACTTCCCTCTACCTTCACCAAGCACTTATCTTTTGGCAGCCCTCTTGGGGAAATTAGCACTTCATGCTCAAAATTGGCAGTTAATTACCCAGGACAAGTGGGTATTAAACATAGTATCCCATGGGTACAGATTTCATTTCCATACTTTGCCAATTCCAACCGGTTGGCCAGATTTGCCACAAAATCAATGGGCAGAGGCTCGGAAACGAGTTATGTCCCTCATGGATATGGGGGCTATTCAACCAGTACCAGATGAGGAAAAAGGACAAGGTTTTTATTCAAGACTTTTCCTGGTGCCCAGAAAAGACCATGCCTGGCGTCCAATACTGGACTTATCGATTTTGAACACGTTCCTGGACATTCCAAAATTCAGAATGCTGACTTTACAACAGCTACTGCCTATGCTGGGCAGGAACACTTGGTTAGTGACTCTAGACACAAGAGGCATACCTGCATATCCCAAAAGAGAATCGTTCAGAAGATACCTCCACTTCAAGGCAGGTTTTTTGCATTCCCAATTCTCTGCACTGACCTTTGGCTTATCTACTGCGCCCAGGGTCTTTACAAAGTGCCTGGCACCAGTAATTGCATTCTGCAGACAAAGAAGCATACAAATTTATCCTTATCTGAACGACTGTCTCATTCAAGCAGAAAACAAGGACACTCTTCTTCAACATCTGGCGTTTGTAAAAAGGCTTCTAACATGCCTAGGGTACACAATAAATGAAAAGAAATCCCAGCTGGTACCCTCTCAAATAATTACATTCCTGGGTGCAAGCTTGAATACAACTGCCCAGATGGCTTATCTTACGCCAGATAATGCAACTGACAACATACTTCAAACAGATGGCAGCAAAAACCCAGTTATCTGCAAGACAAATTCTGCAGGCTTTCGGGTTCATGGCATCCTGCATTCTACTAATTCCATATGCAAGACTGCATATGAGGAAACTTCAATGGTACCGAAAAAGTTTATAGAATCAACATTGTCAGTCTGGAAAACAATGATTCCTCTCATTCCCTGCCTACAACGGGAGTTTCTTTGGTGGGCAGAGACATATCACCAAACAAGGGACTGTCATTCATTCTACGCCCTGCCACCCAAACCATAACTACAGATGCATCAGACTATGCTGGGGGGGGGGCCCACCTGACGGGGGGGATGCATTCAGGGCAAATGGTGCCCAAAACAAATGCATCTGCATATCAACCAGAAAGAGATGCTAGCTGTTCAGAATGCTCTGACAGCCTTCAAGGACTTAATTCATCCAGGACAACTACTGATAGACGGACAACACCACGGTTATGTGGTACATAAACAAGCAGGGGGGTACACATTCCTACCCCCTTTGCAGTCTAGCTATGGCATTGTGGAACACAGCTTTGACTTGCCAAATACATCTTCAAGCTCAATTCCTGCCAGGAAAGCAAAATACTCTGGCAGATGACCTAAGCAGAAATCTTATGGATCCACGCGAGTGGAAAGTGGATCCACAAATCTTCAGCGTGGTAACACGGAAATGGGGGAGCCCAGACATGGATCTCTTTGCCTCTCCCCAAAATTATCAACTGGACAAATTCTGCACAAGGACTTATCACAGGCAAGCATGGAAAGTGGATGCCCTATCCTTCAGCTGGAAAGCATGGAAAGTGGATGCCTTATCCTTTAGCTGGAAAACCTATCAGTCTATGCCTTTCCCCCTCTGCCTCTTTTCTCCAAGGTCTTACTAAAGGTCAGACAGGAAAAAACAAAAATGATCCTAATTACTCCGGACTGGCCTTGCCAGCACTGGTACCCAATTCTAAAGAATATGTCTCAACTCCCTCCTTGGTACTTGCCTGAAATACCTCATCTACTGTCTCAGCAGAACAATCAAATTCTGCACACTCATCTCCAAACTCTGAACCTTGCAGCATGGCTGATCATTTAGTTATTCAAACAACACCTCTCAGTAAATCTGTGATGGATGTCATTTTGGAAGCCAGAAGGCGTAGTGCTAGAAAATCTTATGCTGATAAATGGAAGACATTCTGTGCTTGTAACCAAGCACAAGGAACGGACACAGCAAAGCCAAATATCCCTCAGATTTTGCAATATTGAACTGAGATGCTTGACAAGGGCCTATCTTTTTCTTCAATAAAAATCCATGCCTCTGCCATCTTGGCCCTTTACAACACGGAGCCTCCCCTCTTTTCTCATCCTCTGCTTAAACAGTATCTTAGAGGGGCCATAAATTTAAGGCCTCCCCAGAAGATCACAAACTCCTGCATGGGACATCAATTTTGTGCTGGAAAAACTCACCCTGCCTCCTTTTGAATCCGCAGCTACTGCAGATATAAATTTTTTATCTTGGAAAACAGCTTTTCCTATTGGCAATCACTTCAGCAAGAAGGGTTTCAGAACTACAGGCTCTCGTGGCTGTGGAGCCTTTTATTACATTTTACCTGGACAGGGTGTCCCTCAGGACCAATCCTCCTTTTATGCCTAAGGTATCCAGTGTGGCTCTTAACCAAACAGTTCACCTGCCAACTTTTTACCCAAACCTGCAGAACAAGGGGGAGTGGATTCTTAATTCATTGAATGTACAAAGACAACTAAGATTCTACTTAAACAGGACCAAATCTCTAAGAATGTCTGAGCAACTATTGGTGGCATTTGCTGCAGGATCAGAGGGGAAGGCTATATCAAAGCAGACTATTTCTAAGTGGATAAGCCACTGCATTCGTTTCTGCTACTTGCACCATGTTAAACCGGTGCCCAAGGGGATCAGGTCACATTCCACCAGGGCTGCCTCTACCTCAGCAGCTTTTCTCAGAGGAGTTCCAACCGAAGACATTCTAGAAGTTGTTACTTGGAGTTCGGTTCATACCTTCACAAAGCATTATCATTTGCCTCTCTCCTTCAAATCAAGGGCAGGCTTTGCCACTGCAGTTCTGCAGGGCCTTATAGCCACTCCTAATGCTATCTAGTTCCATCTTCCCATCCATGGCTTTGGGATTCTACCCAAATGTAATGACTGCAACAGTGAAACACGAAGAACAGAGTACAGTTGTGTACATTTACAATAAATGTAGGTGTTTGAGTGTATTTACTGTTGCAGTCCGGATTACCCACCCGCCATCCCCCTTTTCTATAACTTCTCTTTTCTTCACTATATTCTAAAACTTTTTGGGTGTATTTGCTTTTAGATGAAGGTAAAGTGCATGTTGCTAAAAGTGCATTTACATATATATTTCTGTTTATATATTTGCTCCCCATTTGGGGGGCACCAGGCATCTGGGGCAAGAAAAACTAAATAAAATGGCGTCGGCTGCATGTTTTATATCCCTGATAACCTGACGTCATGGATGAGGAGACAGCAATTGATGCAGGACCCAAGACTTTGTTATTTCGGCCGACTGAGGGCAACCTGCCAACAGATTACCCAAATGTAGTGACTGCAACAGTGAATACACTCGAACATCTACATTTATGATAAGTGTACACAACTGTAGTTTCTCTGGCCAGCCTTACCAGCACTCCTTAAAGTGGGCCTGATTGCTTACCTCTGGAAGTGGTCGGGGCAAGTTTTTCTCTGCATGCAAAAGCCTGGTGACAGATAACCCCAGATGGGTGCAGAGAATTAGAGATGGGTGGTCCAGAGGTTATTCTATCCCCTTCACCCTTACCAGATCTTTCACAAGTCTCCCCGATGTTCCACTCAGAGGGAGCAAACTAGCCTTAGAAATCTAAAAGCTGCTAGGAGGAGTCATCCAAGAAGTCCCATCAGACCAGATAGGATCCAGATCTTACTCAATGTTCTTTCTAGTTCCAAAAAGACAGGGAACTGGAGACCTATACTAGATCTCAGCCTTAACAAATTTGCTCAACAGTCCAAATTCTAGATGGTCAGGGTTCAATCTATTCTTCCTTTTTTGGAGGAAAACAATTGGATGTGCTGTAGACCTTTAAGATGCTTAATACCACATAAATGGATAAATGCTCCAGAAGGCTTCTCCGCTTTCAGCTAGGAGCCAGTCACTTTGGTCTCACCACAGCCCCCAGGGTGTTCACCAAATGTATGGCAGCAGTAAGCGGCTCACTTGAGACTGCACAGATTCTAGTTGTTTCCATATCTAGATGACTGGCTCATCACTGCTTCCACCAGGCATCTACTACTTCAAGCAACAGAGTTCATTCTGCATTTGTTTGTGAGCTTGAGCATTACAGTCAACCGAACAAAATTTCAGCTAAGCCACTCCCCAAGATTTAGAATTTATAGGAGCTCATCTGAATACCATCTCTTGTGTAGCCTCCCTTCCCTGTCACAGATTACAGAAGACAAAATTCCAAGTACATCCTATTCTGCACAAAAACAAATTTCCAGCACTACTAGTCCTTCACGCATTGGATTCTATGGCAGTGGCCATCACTTTAGTCCCATTAGTGAGGTTCCACATGCAGCGACTACAATGGCTTCTAGCAACACAATGGCCTATCCAACGAACTACCCCATACTAATCACCAGTCGCTGTAAAAAAAAAAAAAAAAAAAAAAAAAAGACCTATCCTTGTGGATGGAATCCAAAGAAGTCCTTTGAGGCCATCCATTTGTTCCTCCTCAACCCAAGGCCATAATGACCACGGATGCCTCCCAGATGGGGTGGGGGGGCATTATCTGGAAATAACAGTCCTAGGCACTTGGTCCCTGATAGAGGCCAATCTGCATATCAATGTCCTGGAGTTGAGAGCAGTGCTATTAATGTTGCAAGCCTTTCAGTCTGTCCTCCCCTAGAGACTATTTCAATCCAATCAGACATGTCTGTAGTCTGGTACATCAGCAAGCAAGTGGAAACTAAGTCCTACCCCCTGTGTCGAGAAGCTTTCAGAGTGTGGCAATGGGCTATTTTTCCATCCACTTTCTGATAGCAATGCACATCCTGGGGAGTTCAAACATGATAGTGAACAAATTGAGCAGAGGCATTCTACTGCCTCATGGGTTGTGTCTCAATCCTGAGCTAGCAAGGAGCATTTTTCTTCTCTGGGGCCAGCCTTGCTGTGACCTTTTTGCATCACCCTGAAATAAGTGCAAAAGCTACTTTGCCCAAGTCCCCCCTCAGGGGGGAGTCAGAGATGCTTTTCTCAATTGGCCCCCAAGGTCTTCTCTGTGCCTTTTCCCCCCCTTTCTCTCTAATTCCACTTTTTTTGCAAGAAAGCAGCCACATTGAGAAGCAAAGTGATCCTCATTACACCCTATTGGCCTTGATAAATTTGGTTCCCCATCCTATGGCCTCATCTAGTTCACAGTCTGTGGATTCTGGCCTTGATAAATTTGGTTCCCCATCCTATGGCCTCATCTAGTTGACAGTCTGTGGATTCTGGGCCCAGTTCCAGACCCTTCTATCTCATCCTCTAGGACTGGTGCACCCCAACCTTCAAAATCTCAAGCTTGACAGCTTGGGTTCCTCCAATTCCACTAGTAACCAGGCATAATGATAGACCTAATAAAAAAAATGGCTCCAAGGTGGAAAGCCAAACCAAGACAGACTACTGCTGTATTAAATGCTTAGAAAGTCAGATTTTTTTTTAATGTAAAACCATACAAAACAATAAAACCACAAGCGCTTTCGCTCGGTCTGTGCCGAGCTTTATCAAGTGAACATCCAAAGTGCTACAAACCTTTTATATACACTAGAATTAGTTGTTAATTGGATTGGTTGTTAATTAATCAATTAAAAGTTGGATGCTGAACTCAATGAATTGTTAAAAAATACTTCATTGTTAAAAGTTAAATCTAATGCATTGTAGTAAATATATACAATAAATATTAAAACAGTGACATAAAATGAATAAATAAATAATTTTTTTGGATGAAATGCATTTTTTGCAGTCCATGTTTGTAGACAGGGTATACCCTCTCTCCCTTATTACCTCTTTAGCTAAGGAAGTGATCGACAATAGAGAAACAACATTTTCCCCACTCCTTGGCACAGGGCAACCTTCTGTTACAACTAACACTGCAGCGACATCTGACACCTTCCGGAACAGTTTTATTTATACCTATTCTGGTAATTCCGCTGACATTGAGGAGATCATTAGGAGGCATTGGCCTGTACTGACCTTTCATGAAGAATTTAGACACCCTTCCAGCACACCCCAAATTTGTAAGAAAGAGGGACATTAATTTCAAGGAACTATTTGAAAGGAAACCTAATTTCCAGGTTAACAACTCTAACACACGACTAGGCACTTTCAAATGTGGGGCCTGCAACCAATGCCATGCCATTATTAACGCTCCAACACTTTATATTCCCTCCAGGAATTTTAACATTAAATCGCATCACCATTACACTTGTGGGAGCAAAGGGGTCGTCTACCTAGGGTTTTGCACCATCTGCTCAAGCTTCTATGTTGGCAAAACTGAGAGACCACTTAGGAAAAGACTCTACGAGCATTTTTATGATTTAAGTAAACAAAAGGAGTCTAATGCATTTTATAAGCATTCACTCACTTGCCCCGAGATGGATCTTAAATTCATAGTGTTGGAGCAAGTCACCCCAGACACTAGGGGAGGTGACTGGGAGACGACCCTTGAATACAAGGAACTTATATGGCAACTTAAATTAGACGCAGGCAGACGCCCTGGACTAAATGACAATATTAATATAAACAGTGTCCTTAAGTTAAGAAAGGCTCGACTATGAGAGGCTCCTTCAATGTTGATGTATAAAAAATCTTAAGTAAAATATGATAATTTATTTTAATTTACTGCTAAATGTACTGTTTACAGTTCTTTATCATTTTATGTCACGGTTTTAATATTTATTGTATATATTTACTACAGTGCATTAGGTTTAACTTTTAACAATGAAGTATTTTTTAACAATTCATTGAGTTCAGCATCCAAGTTTTAACTTTTAATTGATTAATTAACAACCAATCCAATTAACAACTAATTCTAGTGTATATAAAGGTTTGTAGCACTTTGGATGTTCACTTGATAAAGCTCAGCACAGACCGAGCGAAAGTGCTTGTGGTTTTATTGTTTCTTATGGTTTTACATTAAAAAATCAGACTTTCTAAGCATTTAATACAGCAGTAGTCTGTCTTGGTTTGGCTTTCCACCTCGGATCCATTTTTTTTATTGGTTCTGTTCATGTGTTCTTTTTGGATAATGATGGACCTACCCCAGTGTGGAAAATTCTGCCAGATTCCCATAGACCACCCTCCAGGATACTCTACCTTAGTAAGTGGAAGCGATTTTCAACATTGGCTTATGATTACAATCTCAATCCTTTCTCTGCTCCTGTGGAAAAAGTTCTGGAATTTGTAATCATTCTTTTTGATCAGGGGGCTTCCGCCTCCACAGTTAGTCCAATTAGCTGCCATGTCTAAGTTCTATAATAGTTTTGGGGACCTTCCTCTAATTTCACATAGACTATGTAAAGTATTCCTTAATGGAATCCTGCATTTAAAACCTCCATTTAAAGACTCTCTGCCAGTCTCTGGTGTTTACTCCCTTTGAGCTTGCAGTGGCATGCGACTTAATTTCTTTCATGGAAAACGTACTTTCTCATAGTTGTAACTTCCTCAGGACGAGTTTCTGAGATGCAGGCTTTATGCTCAAAATCCCCTTACTTAAATTTCTGCAAGGATAGAGTTTCAGTTAGAACAAGTCCATCCTTTTTTCAGAAGGTAGTCTGAGTCCAACGTTAATCAAACCTTAGATTTGCCTGTTTTCTTCCCAGTTTTCCCAGCAAAGGCAAATATTGCCTACATTTGCAGGATGTTCAGACAATTGCGTTTCTATCTCAACAGAACTGAAGAATTTAGAAAATCAGAACAGTTGTTTGTATTCCTTTCTGGCCTAACTTTAGGGAAATTTTGTTTCCAAAGTTACCTTGTCAAAATGAATAAGTGATGACATTCTTTTTATTATATATGCAAGTAATAGAAAGTAAGAACATAACTACTTTTTTGAGCAATAGCAAGGCTTCCAGGATTGGCCAGAACAGTCACCAAATATAAGTGCTCCAAGATTAAAATATTCTGTAAAAGACCAGCCACAATGAAAAGAACATGAAAATACTAAATACCTATTTACAGTAAACACCAGAGTTTGTCATAGGAAATATTAAAATAACGCAGACAAATTACATTCACACAGATACAGAAAAGCAGTACTTAGGAAAATACAGTGAGATTACTAGACTGATCTTAAGAATTGCTATTCCCCGGTTCACTAAGTAGAGCAAGGCAAGGTGAACTAGGTAAGGGGTCCTTTTCTGTCAAATTCCAAAAACAGACTGTAATGAGACTTCAGTCTCATTGAGTATTAAACATCATTTTTATCCTAGATTATAGAAGGACATCACATATATCTGGTCATCTGACTTCTGGTTTCCCATGCTACCCTCATTGCTAGACACTGGCAGGATTTCGCACAATGTGTCAGTAATGTACACACAGGTTTGCTCAGATCTCTTGCAGCTTCTGGAAGTCATAAGACAATTTTAAACCTCCACCCTTCCAGAGTAGCAATTAGTTCACCCCAAAGACAATACAGAAAGCTTCCTCGTACAGCCTTTTTTTTCTTTGGCTGCACTGAGAACTGTAATATACAATCTTTATGGCCTAAACCAGGTAATTTAATTTCAAATTATTTTCAAAGTTAGGTGGATTGAGATTGACCTCTTCTCTTCCAGTGTCCTCTGTTAAAACCTACACATTTAAACAGTTACAATAATGCATTTATATTTCTTTTTCTGACCAGCAGGACACACGGTTGGTATGTTTTAACACAAGCAGCTTTACAAATACATTTTTAAACAAAAGCATCTGTACAATGCAGTTTTTTTATACAAATGACATGTAATTCTTTACAAATTTCCAGATAGCTGTGCTGCATATGTTACACATCCACTGCCCTACTTCTTTTGGCATAGCTCGCAATACCTGACAGCATCACAGTATGTTTGGTTATAACTGTAATGTGTGTGTGTGTGTGGGGTTTTTTTTTTTTTTTTGCTCGTCTCCTTTGTACTTCCAGACTTATTGGGTCTAAGAGCCAAGTCTGAACCCTTGGTTTGGCTCTGGCAAGATCCCAGGCTTGCCCATGTTTAATACGCAGTGGTGTTCCTTGGTTTTGGGGTAAGCTTTAAATTTTGCCAGGGTGTCCCTTAACAGTTGTAAGTTTGCCTTGTAATAATTCTTAAAAGTTCCCCCCCAGGTTTTATTATTTCACTTTATAGTCCAACCTGACCAGTGAGGACATTACACTTTGGGAAGGGAGAGTACAATGCCCCCCCCCCCCCCCCCCCATATGTTGGTCAGGTCAAGGATGTTGGTACACTTGGTGGATGTATGGACTAGCTTGTCCAGGGCATTCATGTTGACAAAGTCCAAAAATCTTTTGTCCTGCAAGTTTGAGGTAATGTATGATTCCCAGTTTATTGTAGAGTAGTTGAACTCGCACATGTTTGTGGGGTTGGATTGAATGGAGAGTGACTCGGATTGATTTAAGTAAGCAGTATGCGTTTCCTGGGTCATAGAAGAGGACTTTTGTAACTTTCAACCATTTATCATGGGGCTTTGTTTATGGTGAAGTGTACATGGAGAAGCTCAAGTGTATTAGACTGCTTGACCAAATTTGAGGTGTGATTGTTTCTCGTATAAATTGAGACACCTCTGCCTTTTGTCCTTTTCTGTGTAGTAGCTTGTCTAAATGTGTAGAAGGCATTATATCCCTGCAGTGTTTTTGGGTGCTAAACACAGGTTTAAACCATGTCTTAATTACGCAGACATCTACAGTCTCCAGGGTTATGAGAGCTTGCAAGGAGTGGAGTTTTGTTTAGACTTAGGGCAGTATCACATTTAGATTATTCTGGGTTGGAGTATTTATGTTGGATGGCTTATCAAGCTATATCTAAAAGAGGCACCATGTCAGGTGCACAAGGCTTTAGCCAATAGTCAAAGGCCGAGTGGGGACAGGTGCAGGCTCTCCCTGGTGAAGCATTTTGTCCGTCAACCCTATCCTCCCAGGCCAACAAATATTGTGCCTCCTTTGACTTGCCTTCAGTAAGAGTTGTTTTCTTGCAGTAGTATAACAAAGATTTTATCTTGCCTTCATCTAGCACCAGTTTTATTCTAGCAGTACAGATTGTGTTCATCCTTTTTGATACCTAATGGACATGTTGGCAAACTAAATTAGTCTCAACACCCAAGAAATTTCCCAGGATATATTTTCTGTGTCCACACTGCTCCTTTTTAAAAGCAGATCTCCACTGTTGCTGCTGTTGAGCTCAAACTAAAATGATCACAGGCTCCTTATTGTGTATCCTTTGTAATCTGTGATGTTAACTGTCTCAGATTTCAATCCCACCCTGTTTTGATGCTGATGGAATGAAGCAGCATTCTACCAGTGCCACAATCGACACTGTTGGTGTTTTTTTCAAGGCAGATATTGGCCTATAGTCCTCCCCTTTTCTTGTATCATCTTTGCTTGCTGCATTGGCACCATTCCCTTTGTTGACCAGCATCTCATTTTCCAAGGTTTGGCTTTGGGGACCTGTGTTCGATGTTGCAGTTGCTACAGTACTTGCTGCTTTGGCCTTTAAATTTCAGGATAGAGGAGGTCACTGCCAAGGTTTGATGCAGTTGCTACATTACTTGCTGCTTTGGCCTTTCAACTTTCTGGATAGAGGAGGTTTGTATTGCTGGGTCTGTCGTAACTACTGGAGGGCCAACATGTTGGTGCTGATGGCCACTTTCTGCATGGATATCTGTATGAATTGTATATGCCAGTGGGAATAATGATGTCAGCTCTCTTATTGTTGAGCACATCTGTTTAGACTTCTTCCACAGAGGGTATCACACCAACCCCAGCCTTAGCCCTGTTCTGCTTCTTTGATTTCCTTTTCATACTGGCCATTGGACTGAAGATCGGAAAGTCATTAGAGTTTACTATACATTTGGGTTTCCAGCTTCCTTCTCATCTTCAGTAGTCTCTGTATCAAAAAAGCCAAGAAAGGTGATTAAAGGACGCACACAGACTTTTCTTTGGTGTCACCTATTTCAGACACTGAGGGAGGTGATTCCTTAAAGTCCCAAAATCTCAGCATGACCTTAAATTTGAGGAAATCCTAGAGATCATGAAAAATAAGTAGGCTGAAATAGCCTTCTAATACCCCTTATTTGCTGGGATCATTCTCCAAGAGGTTTTCTATCTCCCTCTATTGACTTTGTGTGTGGTGCACCTACTGGACAAGCTATTACTTCTGAACTATTTGGGGAGGGTGTTATATTAACAGATTTTCTGATTTTTGTTGTTCATGGTTTTAAGGTGCACTTCAGATTTTGAATATTTTAGGTAGGCCAATATATGGTTTGACTTGGGAATGAGTGGGTGACTGCTACGTAGAGACTGGAATGGAAATGTGAGGGCACGTCAGGAGGTTAATAGAGTTAAGAGAATAAACTGGTTGCAAACCGTATATGGAGTGGGTGATAAGTTTGGTTACCTGGAATGTTAATGGCATCACCTAGCATTTTGAGAAGTATTTTTCCCTTATGAGGCACCATAGCTCAGCAGTGATTTGGTTGCAGGAATAGTACTCAAAGGAGGTGGAAAACTTAAACTGCAAACTAGGGAATATAAAATTGAGTCATCCAGCTTTCCGAGTGTTGCATGGGGATGGTAATTTTTGAATAAAAGTAGTGAGTGAGATATTTGTTGACATTATCTGGGGATCTGGAATTAACTGGGTAGTATAATAGAGACCCTTTGCATATACTGGAAATTGTTGCGATTACTCCAGTCTATACAGACAATTGATGCTATTAAATTTGACAACATGAAGCAATGTTTTGAATACCCTCTACTTTTATCTTGCAGGTCCTCTACTTGCTGAGAAGCTTCATGACCCTATAACTATTAAGGAGCTCAATTCAGTCTTGTATTTGCAGACTTTAAACAAATCTTCAGACTGTAGTCTGATTCCCGTCAAGGTTTGGGGGTTGAGTGGAGATGGTCTTCTGGCTGTTTTTTAATGGCCTTTATGAATTAGGTTATTACATCATTTTACATTCTTTCTTTATGGAAAGAGGTAGGTGGTAGCTATAATATTGGAGGAAGGTAAAGACCTCATCTTCCTATCCTCCTGCATACCGATCTGTGTTAAACATAACTAATGTATGTTGATCCGGGCAAGAAACTGGCCCCCATTGGTATCCAACCTGGTGCATCATCCGTGTGGCCTGGGGTTGGTCGAGCAGTGACACATTCTTGATAATAAGATAGTTGTTTAATGGAAGAGTAAATCGGTTGTGCAGTAGGGCTCTCGATTTCAGCCTAAATGCTGACAAGTCATCTGATAGACTTGAATGACCAGTCCTCTTTGCAGTGACAAGATTGCATTGATAAAATTGTGGCAAGGCTGTCTAGATCCTTTAACCTGTGGTATTTGACAAGGTTGTTTGCTCTTCTCCCCAGCTATATGTTGTCTGGAGCTGTTTGCATTAAGTATACAAAACTCTAGGTTAAAGGGTTTCACATGAAGCTTGCAGGAATTACAAGTAGCTTTGCATGTCGATATTTTAAATTACCCTTGCTGACCAGGAGAAAATCTTGAGTGGGGAGGTGTTTCTGGCTCCATTATTGTCTTTTCTGTCTGGATTCAACCTCTGGTTTGAGTCTGAAACCAGATGCATTCCGTACACTTCAGTCCATCAATCTCCACTGCCTCTACCCATAATTCTTCACTCCACAGGTCTCATTTGTTGCTGTTCTTGGATAGCAGCATGGTCGATTACTGGTGCCACGGTATTAGCTTAGTTATTTCTAAGGTCCTGTACTCTCTTTATTAGATAGCTGGTGCAGTGTTATAGTGTAGTAGGTGACTTCTTTTTAGGTTAATCTTCCATTATTAGGCTTTTTTCACCTAGTACATAGCTGTAGGTGTATGGTTTGTGTTAACTCATTCACTCCAATGAAGCTCAGGAAGTTTGCACTGTAACTTCCAATGGGCAAAGCCTAAGCATTTTGACAGAATCAAATTATGTCCTCACATTTCGAGCAAATACTCACATTTCTGGAACCATAGGGGTTATAAAAAAGAAGTGTAAATGGCAAATTCTTCTGCACACACTATTTTTATAGTGGTAGCAGTCTTTAGGTTTGAGGTCTTAAATCAAATTTTATAAGTCACAGTAAATACAGTAACTACTACATTTGTAATATTTAGTAAACAACTTAAAACATCTCCGCAACCACTCAAGTTACACACATACTGTCAGCAGCATTTTATTCCCCTAGCTGAGAGCTTTCATATGGGGCTAAGGAGTTCTGACTGTGTTACTTGGTTGTTACGATATTTAGAAAAAATGTGAAAATTATATCTATATAAATTAATATTATAACAGCAGTTAATATCTAACTGCACTATACAAAGGTCAAATATTCATTTAGTTGAGTTTACCATTGTATAATCTTTAAGATGAAATCTTTTAAAACCTTGTACATAGCTTGGTTTTGGAATTATTAATGCAAATATGAACAAGCAGTATTTGATGCTTAGAGGCATCAGTAGGAGTTAACTACAGATGCACCTGGAGGCATCACTCAGATGTAATGAGTTAACCCAGTTTTTCTTTGTGCTGTGTCACTTCCTCTTTGTAGGGGTCTGTATGGATAATGGTTTCAGGAAATGTGTGGACTATGAGCACCAGCTCCTCTACCAAGATGCACACAACTGGTGTCTTTTACTTGACAGTCGGCACACGTGCAGTGAATAACGGCTAAGCTATTTCTCAAAGGGCTTCTCCCAGCTGGAAAGTCTTTCAGCCTGTTTCAGCAAGAGGATAAGTTAGAATGGGGTCATAAGAGCGCCAAGGGCCACAAGGGTGCTAAGGGAGAAAGAAAAGATTTGGCTCCCTCTTTGGCTGCTGCTTCTCCTTTAGGTCAGAAGGCATAGGCTCTGACTTCTGAGATTGTTGCCTTCAGTGCCAATTGCGCGGATGGCTCCATCTCCCACAGTTAGCATTCTGAGCCCTTTCCTATCAAAGGGTACTCCATCAGTTAGGAAATTTTCACTCCTATTCCATGGGTGTCCTCAGTGGAGTCATCCCCATCTCTGCTCCAGATCAGAGCTTCTGTGGTTTAGATATGGTCATTGGAGCCCCCTTCCATCAATCAAGGCTCCAAGCCTAATTTGGTGACTTCATCTGAAGTGTTGTCCTAGTCTGTTCAGAGTTTAGGACCCACTGAGTTGGAACAGTAGATAATGTCCTTTTTGTAGGATAAGATGCAATTGGGACTCCTCCCTTCTGCTTTGGGCCCTCAACCCAAAGCTTTGACTGTTATACTGGTGGTCTCATCTGAGCCAGTTGCCTTCCCTTCCTTAGAGTCAAATCTGATGGCTTGACTGATTTTCAGTGCTGACCCCATACCGTGGTTTCTTCAACTCCAGCTTTGTCAGACTGTACCTGGGATATTAAGGCAGGGTATCTGGGTTAGTTTTCACTCTGCTGTTTTTGGATAGCCCCTCTGCTTGGGGCTTCTTCCCTGGATAGTTCAGCTCTTGTCTGGTTAGGCTGGGACAGCCACTGGGTCCAGTGCATCCTTGATTGGGTCCTAGGTCTGCCAGCTCCAGTAATCTTGTCAACTTCTGCCTTTGATGTTGTGGAAAGAATGTTCTCCTGTCAGGAGTGGCCAGGTTCAGCCAGTGTTCTCATCCCCCCTGTTAAACATCTGCAGCTGTGGACATGACTCTACCTATTCTAGAACAGCTCACCCTGGGTGGCCTGCAGTTTGCCCTTCCTGTAGGGCTACTGGTCTCTGCCCACCTCCTGGAGCACATGGAAGGAGCCTGATATGGAGCAATACAAGATAGTCACCCCCCCCCCCCCCAAAAAAAAAAAAAAAAAAAGGTCCAGCAACACTGGGGTTAGAGTCCGGTTGTACTTGCTATTGTGGTGGCAGCAGCCACTAAAAAGGATAGCTCTGAAGAGAGTTGTTCTGCTCATCTCCCAAATAGGGAATTTTGGGCATCGTGTCAACTGGTAAAGCATTCTTGTGCCTCGGCCACCTTTGCACTGAACTATGTAGCCCACTTGACTAGATTTCAGTGTGACATTGTGTCAGAAGTGTCGAGGGTAATTAAGGGTTAGGGTCAGCAGACTGTCTCCAAAGACTTTGGAAGTCAGACGTCCACTTTGTAGTCTATTGCCAAAATGCTTATCCATCTGTCTAATGTAGCTGGTGGTACTTTCCGAGCCTCTGGCATTGCCATGCGCCTCATCCATGCTTGTGGGCACATGGCAATGCCTGCGCCACTATGCTTGGATGAAGCTGTGTAGCTTTGACTGCTTCAAGGTGTCTTTTAGTGCCTCCTTCACCCCCCCCCCCCTGTTTTTTGGCCCAAGGTTATGGACACATTAACCAGGAGTGAGCAAGAGTGAAAGACTGTCTGCTATGGGAGATCATTTTGCTACCCCTCAACAGATCTTCCCTAGGAACCAGAAGGGGTGCATCCTTTCTGTCTTTTAAGAAAGCACAGCAGTTGTTCCAGGAAGCTCCTTCTGAAGATTTCCCCAATGGCAGAGGGGGGTAACCACAATTGATGCAGTCCATGCGGCAGAGGTGGTTTGCAAAATCAGGGATTTTGAAGGTTTCTTCTGGAAGCCCTGTCACTGGCCCTTAAGAGTTGCCAGATTGTCCTTTTCTAGAGGCATTTTTTTTTGGGGGGGGGGGGCGTCACTTTGCTATACACCCAAAAGCTTAGGAGGCCATTACCTTGGACACGTGGGTGTTGAATTGTATCCAGAGGCTATACAGTTTCATTACTGGACACTTAAAATTTAAATATCAAATATCTCCCATATGTGCCACCCCTTCAGAGAGAGGATGTGGCCATCAAAATCCAAAAGTTAGAAAATTAAATCATCCAAGAGGTCCCACCAGACCAATGCGGATCCGGGGTCTGTTAAAGATTTTTTGGTTCCATGGAAGAACAAGGACTTCAGACCAGCTTTAGATTTGAGCAGGTTGATCCACTTAGTCAAGCAGACCAAATTCTGGATGGTCACAGTTTAGTCCATTCTACATTTGAGGAAAGACTGACTTGATGTGCTGCATTAACCTCAAGGATGCCTACTATCATATAAAGACTGAGAAGCTATCAGAAAATTTTTACACTTCCAGCTGGGAGCTAGTCATCAGTTCCAAACACTAGCCCTTTGGTCTCGCCACTGCCCTCTGGGTGTTCATCAAATATGTGGCCGCTTGGATCGGGCTGTAGGGGTTTCAAGTCTTTACCTGGATGATTAGCTCCTGATGGTCTCTTTGAGGGCATTGTTGATCAGAGCTAAAGAACACTAAAGAACACTTTACTCAAGCAATACAGCTCCTTGAGAATCGGTCAACTACCGTAAATCCAGTCTTATGAAATCGATAGTTTATAGGTTGCCACTCAGTT
Organism: Protopterus annectens; assembly: GCF_019279795.1. Lineage (NCBI taxonomy): Eukaryota > Metazoa > Chordata > Ceratodontiformes > Protopteridae > Protopterus > Protopterus annectens. The sequence continues at coordinate 307,309,798 of NC_056737.1, forward strand.
TCTCAGATTGCAAGGTTACCAGTCTACAGAGTATCGGCCATGCTGGGACATATTCCTTTGTTGCTCTTGTGCCAAAAGCTTCTGGCTTATCTTGTTCTTAGGCTTTTGGGAGACCTGTTGATTGCCATTTGCTTGGTTCCCTTTGCAAGGTAGAATATAGGGGATGTCCTTCAAGGATGCATCTGCAGTCCTAACATATGGGTTGTCCTGCCTCAGGCAGCCCTTCGGTCGGCCGGATTCCAAAGTCTGGGTCTGGCCTCGGCTGATGTCGCACTTCACCCGACATCATAGCTGCTGTGAATTGGGTATAAAGGCATCAGCCAACGCCATTTTCCCCAGTCTTTCTTGCCGCGTGGTGCCCGAAGCAGAAGCTGTTCGCAAGTGTCGGTCGGTCAGATCCAGAGATTACTACTACCGAAGACTTCTAAAAAGCTAAGTACCCCGTTGGGGACTCTTTCTTGCCTCAGCCGATGTCAGAAAAAGTAAATAACTGTTTATCTTGTGGGAAACAAATACCTCATAAGGCCCAGACCACGACGTAGCAGCTTGTCTAGCCTGTGCTTCCTTCAACCGACAGACACTTAGACGTCGGTCGGAGTTTGCAGAGGAGTTTTTTGGTCCCGCTTTTGCTTACAAAATGCCGTCGGAGACTCCGACTTCACAATTAGTTAAAAAGCGTAAGGAAAAGGACCGACACTCGCGGTCCGCGGTTTCGACCGAAACCACGGTTAAGCCAACCGCGAGTGTCTCTGTTTCGGCTGAAACCGAGTCCACGGTTCTTCCTTCGGCCGAAAGCATGCCTCCTATAGCCGAGGCCTCACACAGCATGGCTGAATCTGCTACTGAAATTTCCACCGCTGTTGCAGGTACCCAGGATTTATCAGATACTATTCCTTTAGACATATCTACTCCTGCACGTGGAGCTGCTAGGCCCCCTGCGTCTATGTCTATCGAGGCTTTTTCTAGGGCTAAAGCAGCTAAATCTTCTAAGGCCTTGCCTGCTAAAACCCCCTCACACAGGCCTACCTCTAGTTCCCAAATGCTCAGCCTGGCTGAGGATCTCATTTCTTTGATCAGGGGATCCCAACCTCACCCTGACAGGGCCTCTCAAACCCTCCAGAGAAGAGGCCTAGAGCAGAGCCCCCGGATCCTGTTTCTACAGACTATTCCTCGGGTGATTCAGAAAACTCAGAACCTCCAGAAGGCCCATATTCCCCTTATGAGGATTCTGATGCAAAAGACTCCATTCCTTCTGCCTCTCCTCCTGAGGAATTTTCTTTTGGGGAAACTTTACATGCTATGAGAGAGCATTTTCAATGGCAGGGCCAGGATTTTTCAGATTCAAGGAAAAGGCTAAGGACCTTTTTACATTTACCACAGCATAGGCCTTTAGCCATTCCTCCAGTACTAACAGTTGATGATGCATATAATGATGCTTGTACTGCCCCTGACTCTCTTCCCCCGGCCCCTGCCAAGCCTGATAGATATTACAGGGTCCCGGACACACACTTTCACTTGTATAAGGCTCCTATTGCAGATCCTGAAACCATTTCACAGGGCCCCAAAGCTGTAGCAGCTGCCTCTGCCAGAAACCCCCTCCCCTCTGAAAGAGAATCTAGAGCATTAGAGAGATGGGGTAAAAAAGTTTATACTTCTGCTACTCTTTCAGCTAGGGCCTTAAACTGTCAATTCCACATGATTCAGTATCAGGAATTTGTTAGACCAGCTAAATAAAAAACTGTCCTCTCCTGAACCTATAGACCGTAAGTCCCTTCAGGATTTGGTACATAACACTCAGCAGGTCAGTAATCATTCCTTAAAATGCGGCTATGATGCACTGGAGGCTTCCTTTAGATCAGCTATGACTGGAACAGTGATTAGAAGGCATGCATGGTTAAAAGAACAATCCTTACCAGACCATGTAAAGTCAAAACTTCTAGATGCTCCCATGGAGAAACAAAGTTTGTTTGGTTCACCTGCACAGCAAGTGCTAAAGAAGGTGGAAGAAAAGCAAAATCTGTCCAAACAGTCAAGGATTTCTTACAGGTCCAGCCTCCAAGGTTTAGTAGAAATTGGCCTTCGAAGAATTGGTCCTTTCCAGACACCTCCAGAGCACAGAGAGGCAGAAATAGGCGCCCAAGAGGCAGAGGTCAATCCAGAGGTGCCTACAGGGGACGTCAGTGGCAGCCTAACAACCAGAGAAGTACTGCCATAGATCCAGCTACGACCACTTCCACAGGACAGACACAATGACTTGGCTCTGATACCGCCTACCAGGGAACAACTGGAAGCACCCTTAGGCGGAAAGCTAGCCTTATTTTCTGTAAACTGGCATTACATTACAGGAGACAAATGGATTTTACAGACAATAGACAAAGACTACAGGTTTCACTTCCACACTCTACCAAAAAAGAGAGGAATGCCAAACCTACCACCAAACCAAAAACAAACACTCTAGAACAAATCAACCACCTACTAAGGATGAGAGCTATAGAAAAGGTACCTCCCATGGAACAAGGGCAAGGATTTTACTCCAGACTTTTCCTGGTACCAAGAAAAGAAAACCAATGGAGGCCTATTCTCGACCTGTCCGCTCTGAACACATATCTCATTGTTCCAAAATTCAAAATGCTGACCCTACAGCAACTTCTTCCCATGCTGGGCAAGGAGTCTTGGCTGGTGACTCTAGATCTCAAGGAGGCATACCTGCACGTCCCTATACGACCAGATTGCAGAAGATACCTCAGATTTCTTGCAGGATCAGAGCATTATCAATTCTCAGCATTGCCCTTTGGCTTATCTACTGCCCAGAGTATTCACGAAATGCCTGGCATCAGTAATTGCTCATTGCCGGCTTCAGGGAATTCAGATTTACCCATACCTGGACGACTGCCTAATACAAGCGGACAACAAGACCAAATTAACAAAAGATTTGGAAAAGGTTATACAACTACTGCAAGCCCTGGGATACACAGTCAACATGAAAAAGTCAAGGCTGGTACCATCCCAAAGGATAACATTCTTGGGTGCAGAACTGGACACATCAAATCAGATGGCATTTCTCACAGCAGAAAAGCAAAAGCAACTACAACTCTATTTCATGGCATTAACAACACAGAACTAGCTTACAGCAAGGAAAGTCCTGCAAGCCCTGGGTTACATGGCATCCTGCATAATATTGATACCACATGCCAGACTGCATATGAGGAAGTTGCAATGGTACCTAAGGAATGTATGGTCTCAACACAAGCACAGTCTAGAAGCCCAGATTCCAATAATCCCATGCCTGAAACAAGAATTCCTGTGGTGGGCTCAGGCCTGTCAGATGAACAGAGGACTGCCTTTCCACAAACCTCACCCAAGCCAGACTATCACCATGGACGCCTCAGACCTAGGCTGGGGGGCACACATGGTGGACAAGTGTATACAAGGCCTATGGACACAAGACCAGCTGAACCTTCACATAAATCTAAAAGAGATGCTGGCAGTGAAACAGGCACTACAGACATTCAGACCTTTTCTTCAACAGAGTCATTTGCTGATAAGGACGGACAACACCACAGTCATGTGGTATATCAACAAACAGGGAGGAACACACTCATGTCCTCTATGCCGGATGGCAATGGACCTGTGGAATGTGGCCCTGAACCTCAACATTCAACTCCAGGCAAAATTTGTGCCAGGAAAAGAAAATATACTAGCAGACACCTTAAGCAGAACTACCACGGATGCCCACGAATGGATGCTGCATCCAGACATCTTCAAAACCATTACAAAGAAATGGGGACTACCAGAAATAGACCTGTTCGCATCCCCACACAACCACCAATTGAGGAAATTCTGCACGAGGACATACCACCCTCTTGCTTGGAAGGTGGACTCCCTATCCTTCAGTTGGGAAAACCTGACAGCGTATGCATTCCCACCTCTTCCTTTGATGCACAAAGTGCAACTGAAGATCAAAGAAGATCACCCAAGGATCATCCTGATAGCTCCAGACTGGCCGAGGCAGCATTGGTACCCGCTACTGAGTATGTCTTGGACACACGCGTGGCCTCTACCTCTAGTTCCTTTACTGCTAACACAGAACAACTACAAGATCCTACATCCAAACTTGAAAACACTGCAGCTAGCTGCCTGGAACATTACATAAAACAAAATAACCCAGATTTATCTCAGAGGGTTAAGGACATTATCCTGGAGGCTCGCAGACCCTCCACAAGGAAGACTTCAGCCAAATGGAAAAGATACCTCATTTGGAGTGCAGCAAAAGGAGAAAATGTATCATTAGCAAACATAGCTAACATCCTGGAATATTTAGCAGAACTTTTCCACAATGGCCTGTCTTACTCCTCCATTAAGATTCATGCATCAGCAATTTCAGCAGAATACAACATGAATCCTCCAGTCTTCTCTCATCCTCTACTCAGGCAGTTTCTGAGAGGAATTAAAAATGTAAAGCCTCCAAGGAAGCCACCTTTGCCTACATGGGACCTTAACTTTGTGCTGGAAAAGTTAACACTTCCCCCTTTCGAGCCAGCAACAACACCAGAATTACAGTTCTTATCTTGGAAAACTGCTTCCCTGCTTGCAATCACTTCAGCAAGAAGGGTTTCTGAATTACAGGCATTAATGGCAGTACAGCCCTTCCTTATCTTCCATCAGGATAGAGTGTCCTTGAGAACCAACCCTACTTTTATGCCAAAAGTGGTCTCCAGGGTAGCATTGAACCAAGCAATCCACCTACCAGCATTCTTCCCCAACCCACAGAACAGGGGGGAAAGATTACTACATGCCTTGGATGTGCACAGGCAATTGCGCTACTATCTGGACAGAACCAAGACCAACAGAAAAACTGACCAGCTTCTGGTAGCATATGCAACAGGAATGGAAGGAAAAGCAATTTCAAAACAGACAATCTCAAAATGGATAGGAAATTGCATTAGATTTTGTTATTCTTTTCATGGAAAGGCAACTCCAGAAAACATCAGACCTCACTCCACAAGGGCTACAGCCACTACTACAGCTTTCCTACGAGGAGTGGCTACCAAAGACATTTTAGAAGCTGCTACTTGGAGCTCCGTGCATACATTTGCCAAGCATTATAATCTGCCTTTATACTCCAGATCCCGAGCAGGTTTTGCAACTGCTGTTTTGCAAGGGATCTTAACTACACCATAATCATCTTAGTGCCTCCGCCCCCAGTTTGGCTATGGTATTCTACCCATATGTTAGGACTGCAGATGCATCCTTGAAGGACATAGTACAGTTTTGTACCTACCATAAATGTAGATGTCCGAGAGGTATGCATCTGCAGTCAGGATTACCCACCCTCCTTCCCCTCTGTGGTACTCCTAGGGTATTTGCCCATCTTGTAGCTAGCTGGGGGAATCTATTATGGTGTATTTGTTTGTATATATGTACATACATGCTTATATTGTTTGCTCTCTACTATTTGGAATCTTTTGCAGTTATCCAAATTTAGCCTTCCTAGAGGGCACCTGGCATCTGTGGGCAAGAAACACTGAGGAAAATGGCGTCGACTGATGCCTTTATACCCAATTCACAGCAGCTATGATGCCGGGTGAAGTGCGACATCAGCCGAGGCCAGACCCAGACTTTGGAATCCGGCCGACCGAAGGGCTGCCTGAGGCAGGACAAACCCATATGTTAGGACTGCAGATGCATACCTCTCGGACATCTACATTTATGGTAGGTACAAAACTGTACTTTCTGCAGCATGGAGTAGTGTTCCCAGTTGCATTGACAGTGGTCCATGACTCAAATCGGGTGGTGGTTGGAGTCTCAATTATTGCTCTCTGGATGACTACTAGTTCTCCCTCCTCCTCTGGGCATGGTCATCACGGATGTCTTCCTTCTGGGGGAGGGGGGCATTTCAATGGGAGGATTGTCCAAGGGATCTGGTCTGAAGCAAAGGCCAGTCTTCACATCAGTGTCTTGGCGATGAGAGTGGTCCTTGCATTACAGGCTTTTCAAAACATTTTCCACAAGAGCATAATTTCAGGTCAGATTGGCATGTCTAGTGTTGCACCTGAAAAAAGTGGGGGGACCTATTCATATTTTCTTTGTCGGCTACAAAAGTTTGGCAATGTGCAATTTTGTCTCCACTGTTTTTGGCTGTAACCCACATCTTGGGGAGATGCGACATATTGGCAGACAATTTGAGCATAACATTTGTTTCTGTACAAGTGGTCCCTGAATCTGAGAGCCTGCTCAGATTTTTCTGTGCTGGGGCACTCCATGATGAGATCTGTTCATGTCCTCTTACAACACCAAGTGCAACAGCTATTATGTTTTTGTCCCTCCTCGGACAGTCACCCAGGGACCCACTCTTTATGCTTGGCCCCTGGGTCTCCTTTATGCCTATTCCCCCTCTGTTATAGTTCCTTCAGAAGGCAGCCTATTGCAGAGTGATTGTAAACCTAATTTGCCCCCCTTTTGGCTCTATCAGGTGTAGTTCCTTACCTTTAGCCTCTTCTGAAGTACCTTCTTGGATCTCGAGTCCCATTCAGGATCTAATTTCTCACTTGGTGGACCTGGAGTCTGCCCAACCTTCAGACCCTAAAGTTGACTGCATAGTTCCCCCAATTCTTTGATTGCTTGAATTCCCAAGCTTTCTGACAGTCATGCATGTTTTGCCTTTTTAGAAGCTCTCTGCACATGAGATGTATGTCAGTAAGTGGAAACCTTTTGCTTATTGGGCTACCTCTTAAGCAGTTTGATCCCTTTTCGGCCCCCATAGAGGTTGATCTGATGTTAATCTTCATTCCTTACTGATTAGTATCCGTTCCATCCTCTGAACAGAGTCTGCTATAAAAAGTTTGTACCAGCCAAAAAACACTGTGGCTAAGCTTTCCCATAGTGCCCCTTTCTCTGTCCCCTCCGATCTCGTTTGCCGTGTATTGAATCAAGGCACATTAGGCCAGCTGTCAGCGAAGTCATTATAAATTTTTCACTTTTTAAACTTTTTCTTGGTTTTTCTTGTGATTTTGTAATTTAATAGTCATTTAGAGTTTGCTTATCTTCGAGTGTCCTCTTTCTTGTATCTTACCAAGTTTGGTATTCTTCGTGCCATTGCTGGTACAGCCCTTACCTTTCCTCTAAGTTAACTTTCAATACCATTGTTGGTATCCCCTTCCCCTTTCTTTTTCTCTCTCTACCTGTTGGGCACTTCCTTTTAATGTTGGGGGAGAAAAACAACTTCCTTCTCGACTGTGTGTCTGTGTGTATTTCCTGATTGCTTGGAATTATACTTTTGTCGGATCAGCCTTTTGCTTTATAAATAAAGGTGACTGATAAAAAGGGAACAGGCTTTAAGCAGTGTGACCAGTGTGACAGGAAAATGCTGAATTCGGCTAATCATTTGTCTTATTTACTTTCTAGGGGTACCACATCTGTCTGTTCAAACCCCATACGAGATATGAAAGGGCTTTAACGTCCGTACTTTAACTGAAAGGAAAAATAAATTGATCCTTAAAGGTGTCCTGAAGACTCCTTTCTTGGAGGCTATATCTGAGGAGGAGGGCTCAAACCCTCCTAAAAAGGAACATAAAAAGAGGAGCCAATCTGTACCTTCCTCTCTACATGTTAGTGATTCAAAATCCATTAAACCTTCAGAACCGAAGGCCAACTTTCCTAAATTGTAATCGGAAATCTGCACCAGGGCCTCAAACACCTTCTACGGTGCCATTCTTGGTTCCAGGACCTGAACCACCTACTATGATACTGTCCTCGGCACCAATGCCTCAAGCACAGACTGCAGCTTTGCTTGTGACTTCAGAACCATTAAAAATTGCAATTCCTGCTACAGTACCAATCTCGTCCAGCAACAGAAACAGTACTTCCAACTCTGGTCCCCCCCCCCCAATGCAACTTACTGGTCCTTTGACCACGGTGCTGAAAGGTGACCTACTCCCTTGGACCTGATATTCCCCATTGGTAGATCCTTTTTTGGACAACAGTGCAGTCACTTTCTAGAGTGTCCTGGTTCTCCGTCGGGGATGTCAACCCGCTCCTCCAGGCAGCTTGCAGAATTCAATGTTGTGAGACTCATGGATCAGCTCCTGGCAGCCAGAGGAATCTCAACTCCTTCCAAATACGCCCTCCCACTGGAGCAGAGGAATTTTCTCCACACACTCTGATATATTCCTCCTCCAACCTCCTTGGGAGGTATTAGAGCCCTTGAAACAGACCCCTATCCCAGTACCAGCTTCTTCTGTTCCATTGGTAGACCTTACCATGGCTGTTGAGTCTACCCTTTGGCAATTGACTCATTAGGATCCGAGCCATCGTCTGGGTGGTGACTAGGCTGTCAGCACAGTGACCCCTAGTATGGCGCCGTCTACTATAGTTCTAGTTGTCTTTGCGGCACCGAGTCCTCTCGTGTCTCCTTCCCTGGCAGTGGGCTCGGGGTGGGGTGTGACCCCAGTCACAAGGTTGTCTTCCTTTGATGTCCTTCAAGAATGCAACTGCAGTCATAACATATGGGTTGTCCTGCCTCAGGCAGCCCTTGGTCGGCCGGATTCCAAAGTCTGGGTCCGACGTCGGCTGATGTCGCATTTCTCTCCGATGTCAGAGCGGCTGGAGTATATAAGCATCAGCCAACGCCATCTTCTTCAGTCTTTCTTGCCGCGCGGTGCCCGAAGCAGAAGCCGTTCGCAAGTGCCGGTCGGTCAGCTCCTGTATTCTTCGAAACCGAAGTCATCAAAAAAGCTAAGTACCCCGTTGGGGACCTTTTCTTGCCTCAGCCGATGTCGGAAATTACTGAAAAAGTAAATAATTGTTTGTCTTGTGGTAAACAAATACCTCATAAGGATTTCCACTCTTACTGCCTCCCTTGCCTTGGCCCAGACCACGACGTCTCGGCCTGTGCTGCCTGTGCTCGCTTCAACAAGCGCACTCTCAGGCGCCGGGCGGAGTTCGCTGAAGACTTTTTCGGCGAAAAATTTTATTATACAATGCCGTCGGAACAACCAACAACGCAGACTCCTAAGAAACGAAAAGACCGGGACCGACATCCTCGGCCCGCGTCTTCCACCGACACCACGCCAAAACTAACCGCTAGTGCTCCGGTTCCCTCTGAGGTGGTTATTCCACCGCTCCGAACCGAAGACACCGCATTACCGATACCTCCGATACCGGAGGCCACTCCGCCAGTTATTGATTTTCCTCCGGATACCGAAACCGAGGAAATGCCCGAGACCATTGCAGTTGATAAGGTCACTCCTGCACGTGGAGCGGCTAGGCCTCCCATGTCCATGTCTATCAAGGCCTACACACGTGTCAAGGCAGCCAGCAAGTTCAAACATCTTACTGCTGAAACCTTACCTCAGCCTACTCCTGAAACTAAAATTATGTCCATGGCCGCAGATTTAATTTCTCTGATCAGAGGCTCCCAGGCCCATCCTGAGAGAGGATCCCAGCCTCCTCCTGATAAGAGGCCCAGGGTTGAACCCTCTGCCCTCAGATGAAGATTCTGAGGACTCTGTTCCCTCTGAAAGCCAGGAAGAGTCCTTCCAGACCTATGAGGATTCAGATGCAGAGGACTCCATTCCCTCGGCCTCTCCTCCTGAGGATATTTCTTTTGGGGAAGTTCTGCATTCCATGGGGGAGCATTTTAAGTGGCAAGGCCAGGAATTTTCTGATTCCAGAAAGCGCCTTCGAACCTTTCTCAAAAAGCCTCAACACAGGCCCTTAGAAATACCTCCTGTGCTTGATGTTTTGGATGACTTATACTCTTGACTCCAGTGTTACCTCTGATACTCTTCCTCCTGCTCCTGTCAAGCCTGACAGATACTATAGGGTCCCAGAAACCCATTCTCATTTATTTAGGGCCCATGCTGTTGATTTAGAAGCAATTTCCCAGGGGCCTAAAGGGGTTTCAGCTACCACATCCAAAAATCCTTTGCCTTCAGACAGGGAAGCAAGGTCCTTAGAGAGATGGGGGAAGAAGGTCTACACCTCCACTACTTTATCTATGAGAGCTCTCAATTGTCTTTCACATGTTTCAATATCAGGATTTCCTGTTAGATGATTTACAGAAAAGTTTGGCCTCTCCTGAACCTTTAGATAGGAAGTCTTTGCAGGAGGCTGTGCATAATTCTCAGCAGGTTAGCAATCATTTTTTACAGTGTGGATATGATGCATTGGAGGCTTCATGTAGGGCAGCTATGACAGGGGCGGTCATTCGTAGACATGCATGGTTAAAAGAACAACCTTTACCAGATCATGTTAAGGCAAAACTTCTTGATGCACCCTTGGAAAAGAACAAGCTTCTTGGTGCTAATGCTAAAGATGTGTTAAAGTCCATTGAGGAAAAAGCCAAGTCAGTACAGACAGTCAAAGATTTCCTCCAGGTTCAGCCGCCCAGATTCAGCAGGAACTGGCTTTCTAAAAACTGGTCCTTTCCTAATCCTGAAAGATTTCAAAGGGGTAAAAACAGGCGTGCCCGAGGAAGAGGGCAATACAGAGGATCCTACAGGGGACGACAATGGCAACCAGCAAACCAAAGAAGTGACACAGGGGTTTCTCCTGCCCCGCAGGGACAATCTCAATGACTTTCCTCTACTTCCGCTGACCAAGGAGCAAACAGAAGCTCCTTTGAGCGGAAAGTTATCTCTGTTTTCAAAAAATTGGCACAAACTGACAAAAGACAAATGGATTTTGGACATTATAGACCATGGTTACCAGTTCCAGTTTCATACCTTGCCAAGAAAACAAGGCATTCCAAACCTTCCACAAAATCAGAGGGCAGAGGCTATCGAGCAAATTTCTCTGCTTGCTCAGATCAAAGTAATAGAAAAAGTTCCACAACAAGAACAAGGTCAGGGGTTTTATTCAAGACTGTTCCTTGTTCCAAGAAAAGAAACTCAATGGAGACCAATACTGGACTTGTCCGCTCTAAACACTTTTCTCATAGTGTCAAAGTTCAAAATGCTGACTTTACAGCAACTCCTTCCCATGCTGGGCAAGGGGTCTTGGCTGATTACTCTGGACCTCAAGGAGGCATACCTGCATGTCCCTATCAGACACAGCTGCAGAAGATACCTCAGATTTCTTGCAGGGCCAGAGCATTATCAATTCTCAGCATTGCCATTTGGCTTATCTACTGCGCCCAGAGTATTCACGAAATGCCTGGCATCAGTAATTGCTCATTGCAGGCTGCAGGGGATTCAAATCTACCCGTACCTGGACGATTGCCTCATACAAGCGGACAACAAACTAACCTTGACAAAAAGCTTGAATTATGTCATACACTTGCTACAGGTTCTGGGATACACAGTCAACTTTCAAAAGTCAAGACTTCAGCCATCCCAGCAAATAACCTTCTTAGGAGCCAAACTAGACACAGCCTCTCAAATGGCTTACCTGACAGAAGACAAGCAAAAGAAGTTAACTCATTACTTCAAAAGTTTAGCAAAGCTCACCCAGATGACTGCAAGGAGTTTCCTACAGGCCCTGGGTTACATGGCATCCTGCATTCTCTTGGTCCCACTAACAAGACTACACATGAGAAAGCTTCAATGGTACTTAAAAAGCTTATGGTCTCAACACAGCAACAACCTAGAAGCAATTATTCCACTCATTCCATGTCTAAAAAAGGAATTTCTATGGTGGGCCACAGTAAGCCAGTTAAACACAGGCATGTTGTCCAAAAAACCTCAGATAACACAGACAATGACCACAGACGCCTCAGACCTTGGATGGGGGGCGCACATGGAGGGCAGATGTATTCAAGGGCAATGGTCCCCAAAGGAAACACATCTGCATATCAACCAAAAAGAAATGCTAGCAGTAATGCATGCCATCGAGGCCTTTGGACAACAACTTCAACAAGGCCACCTACTAATACGGACAGACAACACCACTGTGATGTGGTACATAAACAAGCAGGGGGGTACTCATTCTTACCCCCTTTGCAGACTGACAATGAATCTTTGGGAAAAATCACTGGGTCTAAACATATAGCTACAATCCCAGTTTGTTCCAGGCAAAGACAATGTTCTGGCGGACAGTCTAAGCAGAAATTTCCTAGACCCCCACGAATGGAGGCTACATCCAGACATCTTTATACAACTCACCTCGACATGGGGCAGGCCGGACGTGGACCTATTTGCCTCCCACCTCAATCATCACTTACAAAAGTTCTGCTCAAGGACATATCATCCACAAGCATGGAAAGTAGATGCCCTCTCATTCAACTGGAGCTCCCTAATAATTTATGCATTTCCACCCCTGCCACTGATGACCACAGTGTTATTAAAGATCAAGGCAGAGCAACCGAAGGGGATCCTAATAGCTCCAGACTGGCCAAGACAACACTGGTACCCACTACTATGGAGCATATGTCACAACAAAACGTGGACCCTTCCACAATGGCCCCAACTTTTGACTCAACACAACTTCAGGACTGTTCATCCCAACATACAGACTCTACAGTTAACAGCTTGGGAAATCCCATAAATAACCTCAATTTACCTCTCTCCAAGGAAGTTCAGCGGATACTAACAGAAGCCCGCAGACCATCCACCAGAAAGGCTTACTCAGCCAAATGGAAGAGATTCAGCATTTGGAATACCAACAAGGGTCATGATGCATCACTTTTGAGCATCCCTCTCATTTTGGAGTACTTGGCAGATATGTTACATAGCGGACTCTCATACTCTTCCATAAAAATACATGCTTCAGCTATCTCAGCTAGATACAACACTGATCCACCTGTGTTTTCACATCCTTTGCTAAGGCAATTTCTTAGAGGAATCAAGAATATAAAGCCCCCAAGAAAGGCACCAGTACCAGCTTGGGACCTCAATTTTGTCTTAGAAAAATTGACACTACCTCCCTTCGAGCCAGCAGCTTCTGTGGAGTTACAATTTCTTTCCTGGATGACAGCTTTCCTGCTGGCCATAACCTCAGCAAGAAAAGGGTTTCGGAATTACAGGCCTTAATGGCAATACCACCGTTCAGAACTTTTCACAGAGACAGGGTCTCCCTACGAACCGACCCTACTTTTCTGCCAAAAGTGGTATCCAGGGTTTCTTTAAATCAAGCAATTCACCTGCCTACTTTCTTTCCCAATCCTGAGAACAAAGGGGAAAGACTGTTACATACCTTGGACATACACAGACAACTTCGCTGCTACCTAGACAGAACCAAGACCAGTAGGAAGTCTGATCAGCTTTTTGTAGCTTACGCCCCTGGAATACAAGGAAACGCAATTTCCAAACAGACAATTTCAAAATGGATTGGACATTGCATCAGATTCTGTTATTCCTTCCATGGAAAGAGTGTGCCAGCCAATGACAGACCACACTCCACCAGAGCTACAGCCACCTCTACATCTTTTTTAAGAGGGGTGCCTACAAAAGACATTCTAGAAGCTGCTACATGGAGCTCCGTGCATACATTTTCCAAACACTACAACCTCCCTTTATATTCCAGATCCAGAGCAGGCTTTGCTTCGGCAGTCCTGCAGGGATTGATAGCTACACCATCCTTTTCCTAGAGCATACCACCTCCCCCAGCTAAGCTATGGTATTCAACCCATATGTTATGACTGCAGTTGCATTCTTGAAGGACATAGTACAGTTTTGTACCTACCATAAATGTAGATGTCCGATAGATATGCAACTGCAGTCGTGTTTTCCTTCCCTCCTTCCCCTCTATGCCTTGGGTCCACTCCTATCCCTATTATCCTTAGCTGGGGGTATCTGTTTATTGCTTATTTATTGTCTGGAAACCAATTTTTGTCTTCCAATTTGATTACAGCCTTCATTGGAGGGCATCTGGGGCAAGAAACACTGAAGAAGATGGCGTCGGCTGATGCTTGTATACTCCAGCCGCTCTGACGTCGGAGAGAAATGTGACATCAGCCGACGTCGGACCCAGACTTTGGAATTCGGCCGACCGAGGGCTGCCTGAGGCAGGACAACCCATATGTTATGACTGCAGTTGCATATCTATCGGACATCTACATTTATGGTAGGTACAAAACTGTACTTTCTGGGCTCCCATTCCTCTTTGGGCAGGCCTGCTTTCCATGTGATGAAGAGGACTCTTGCCTCTGCAGGCAGTGTATCTGGCACAGAAACCTCAAGACACCCTTCCACAAGGTACCCACTCTTAAGAGTTCTCAGATGTCCCTGCTGAGGAAGTACCACATAAGAGATCGTGCAAGAAGAAGCACGTGGCTTCCCTCGAGAAATCCCTTACTGAGGATACAGATTTTGATGAAGGGGAAGGGTCCCCACGATCACCCCCTGTGGATGTCTCCTTTGGAGACCTACTGGAAATTTTAAAGCAGTGAGAAGACCGGAAGCCCACCAACCCTTCGTCAGAGGAGTCTGTATTCTTGCAGGCTTTCCGTGCTTGACAGTCTACTTGGGTGATCCCACCTACAGATGACCAAGTTCAGCTCATCGAGCAGCATGCTTGGAGGAATCCTGACACTGAACCTATCCCACAGAGACCAGATAAAATTTCCTCTGTTCACCGGAGCACAACCCACACTGGTCCAGAGGCCTACCAGTAGATGGTATGGTGGTGGAGGTGGTGGCGGCCACTTAGAGCTCGCAGATGGCCCTACTGTCCATCCCCCAAACAGGGAGTCTTGGGCGATAGAGTAGGGAAGAGGATGTATTTTTCGACTTTTGCCATTCAGTCCTTGGCACATTTTTACCCGGCTCTAGAGAGACCTAATCTCTGAGCTCTCAGGAAATTTAGCAGGAGCAGTTTCTGATGAGGTACGCTACAAAGTTGCCTTATAGCTTGCCACCCTGGAGTCTATATCAACTTGTCGATGTAGTTGATTACTCATACTACCGACGGGGTGGCTAGAGCAGCGGGTGCAGGCATTGTCATGAGATGTCACGCCTGGATGCATCTGTGATTTTGCGGATCCCTTTAAGTCTTCCTTTATCAATGCTCCCGTGGAGGCCTCTTCTCTTTTTGGCTCAAAGATAAAAGACACTAGCCAGGTGTGAAAAGGACGGTAAGACCCTGTCTGTCGTGGGTGTGCATTTTTCCGCCCCACTTCACCCCCCAACAATCCTACTCTAGGAATCGGAGGAGTGCAAAGATGTGGTACAAGAAATCCCAGTGTCTTTTCTGTGACACATGTGGCGAGTTTACTCCCCGGGGCAGAGGGGAAACTAATCTGGAAGAACCCCCTTCAGGTGCAGAGGGTGTCCGTGTAATCAAGGATCCAGAGATTCTTTCTCTGGACAGCCGTATTGGCGCTCCTGAAGAGCGGCCCGATTGCTTACCTCTGGAAGCAATTGGGGGTCATTTTTTTCTCTGCACCACCTTGCCTAGCAATCCATCACCACAGATGATTGGGTGCAGAAGATGATTTCCAGTGGCTGTCACATGCCTTTCAATCTTTACCCAAGGCCACTAAGGCATATTCCTGACATTCCACCCAATCAAAGGGAAGCAGCAGCTCAAGAAATGCAAAAGCTGCTTCTAAAAGTCATCCAAGCAGTTATATTCTTCCGTTCCAGCTGTGTTGTTGATCTTCATTCATTCATTACTAATGGATATCGGTCCCGTCCTCTGAGCAGAGTCGACCGTTATAACAAGCTCGTGCCAGCCAAAAAAACCTCTCAAGCTAAGCTTACCCATAATGCCCCTCTCTCTCACCTCAGGTCGAGTTTGCCTGTAAGAAAAGTAGAGAGAAAGGGGAGGCTTTATCTGAGCAACTTCCCTATCATAAGGTAGGACCAAATCCGAACTTCCAGGAGTCTTTCGAAGGGGGGTGACGGGTGGTTGGTAATGAATGAATATCAACACAGATCGAACGTTATAGTAAGAACATAACTTCTTTATCTGATGTTAGTCTTCATCCATTCCTTACTGATGTGACAGAGTCCCCAACTACTTTATTTCCTGGGAGGCCCTATGGAAGGGTATTCCTGAGCATTATTGAACCAAAGGAAGCTCTCCCCCTGGAGGGTGCGATTACCTTCCTCTGGAGTCAGTTGGGGGGGGGGGGCAATTATCCCTGTACCTACCAGCCTGGCTCAAGATAATGGACAATTGGGTGCAGAGAATATCCCTTTCTCAGATGATCCAAAACGATTTAACAAAATCCTAGGCATCCCACCCAGTCACAGGGATGTAGCAGTCTTAAAAGTTCAAAAACTGCTCGACAAGAGTCGTCCAAGCAGTCCCACTAGACCAGATAGCATCCAGAGTCTGCTCAAGATTCTTTAGTGCCAAAAAAACAGGGGAATTGTGACCAATTCTCTATCTCAGACAGTTGAACAAATCGGTTCAACAAAACTGATTCCGTATGGTCACTATTCAGTCTATACTTCCATTTTTGGAAAAAACTATTGGATGTGCTCAGTAGATCTTCAGGATGTGTTACCATATAAAAATGGACAAGAGATCCAGAAGATTCCTGCGCTTCTGGCTAGCAGCCAGTTATTACCAGTTCAGGGCCCCACCCTTTGCCCTCAGCACAGCCCCCAGTCTGTTGTCCAAATACATGGCAGTGGTAGCAGCTCACTTCAGACTGCAAGGATTGCATGTGTTTCCATATTTAGAAGACTGGGTCCTCACTCCTCCCACCAGGCATCTACTTTTAAAGGCAAGAGACTATGTTCTACAAATGTGCTCCTCATTAGGAATCACTATAAACTATGAAAATTCCCAGCTAGAGCCAACTCTGCAATTGAAATTCATAGGAGCGATGCTAAGCCCAAGTCCAGGCATGGTATCTCTTTCCCCCAGCAAGACTTCAAAGAATTGGATTGCAAGTCAGTCAGATTATTTGCAGCAAAAAAGGTGATTGCAAAGCTGTTGCTACAAATCCTAGGATCAATGTCAGCTTCCATTACTCTAGTTCCCTTGGCCAGATTCCACATGCAGATTCTTCAATGGCTTTTGGCATCCCAATGATAATTGCTGAATTGGCTAATGTCCTATCTGGTATTCATCACCAACTTGTGCAAGAGAGGCCTGAGTTGGTGGCTTCACTCCAATGAAATTTTGCCAGGCAAACCCTTTGTTCCTCTTCAACCCCAAGCCATAGTGACCACGGAGAAGTCTCAGATTGGGGGTGGTGGTGGTGGGGGGGGGGGTGCATTATCTGGGAAAGACACTCCAAGGCACTTGATCCTAACTAGAGGCCAATTTGCACGTCCGTGTTCTAGAGATGAGGACAGTGCTCTTTAGAGTTGCAGGCAATCCACGATACCTTCTCCTCGGGATCTATTGAGATTCAAACACAGGATTGCAGTAGTCTGGTACATCAAGTGTGGGGGAGCCAGGTCTTGCTCACTTTATGGAGAAGTACAGAGTATGGCAATGGGTGATTTTCATCCGACCATTTTCTAGTTGCAATTCATGTTCCTAGGAGCTCCAACATGATTGCAGACTAATTGAGCAGCACCATCTTAATGCCTCACATGTGTTCTCTTAATCCGTTGGTGGCGGAAAAGATCTTCCACCTCTGGGGCCAGCCATGCTGCAATCTCTTTGCATCCTCCCAAACAAGTGCAGTAGCTACAGCTACTTTGCCCTAATTCCCCCTCTGGGGGAATCACCGAGGTACGCTCTTCATGATTGTTCCCCGGGTCTATTGTATGCTTTTCCTTCCCAATTTCTCTCATCTCAGTTTGTAAAGAAACCCAACAGGTCGAAGAGCAAAATAATTCACATTGCCGCTTTCTGGCCTCATCAGGTCTGGTTTCCCTTTTTATGGACTCAGTTAATTTGTGAATTTTGGACACTGGACCCAGATACAGACCTTTTGTCCCATCCGGATGGACGACTACATCAGAATCTGCCAAATCTCAAGCTCACTGTGTGCCTTCTTCAGTTCCAATGATTGCCAGGTATTTGCCTCTTACTTCCCCAGTGCAAAAAATTGTTCTACCCTCCCACAAACCTTCAACTAGAAAGTTGTAAGTAGCAAAAATTTTCAGAATGGGCTTTAACGACTTATCTCGATCCCTTTTCAGCACCAGTCAATAAGGTCCTGGAGTTCTTAACCTTGCTTTTTTGAAGCAGGGCCCATCTGCCTTGACTATACGAGTGCATCTAGCTGCAATTTCAAATTTTCATAATGGTTTGAATGACACAGGGTTAATGTCCCACAAATTCTGCATAGCCTTTCTAAAAGGAACCTTGATGCTCACACCTCCATACAGAGACCCTTTTGCACCTTGGAACTTGAATCTCATACTTCAGTCAGTAATTAGTTCACCCTTTGAACCTGCTGCGACTTGGGATTTGAAGCTTTTATCTTGGAAAACGCTGCTGATAGCAATTACTTCTGCAAGAAGGATTTATGAGCTACAGGCCTAATCTTGCAAACCCTCATAATATTTTTAACAGACAGGGTTTCCTTGAGAACAGATCTTTCTTTCTTCCTAAGATAGTGTCAGAAACCAACATCAGACTATACAACTTCCAGTTTTCTAACCCAGCTTCAATAACGAGGGTGAATATTGTCGTCATTTATTAGATGTGCGTAGACTATTGCATTTTTACCTTCACAAGACAAAGGAAATCAGAAAATCGGATAGGTTTCCTTTTCTGCTTCTATGGGGAAAATCTGTTTCTAAAGTTACTTTATCAAAATGGCTTCGACACTACAACTTTCATTTATAACACCCAGGACCCGTCAAAGTACATTCAACTAGGGCAGTAGCCGCTTCTGCAGTCTCTCATTCCAGAGCTTCTGTTGGTATTTGTGCAGCGCCTGCCTGGACTTCCCCTCATTCCTTCTGGATCTGGTCTCTACGGGACAAGCTTCCTGTGGCTTGATGGTGCTCAAGAATGTTGTTCTTCGAGACCGCCCTCGCTTTGGGTAGTTGGGGACTCTGTCCCACAAGTCATGAATTAAGTGAAGATTGACAAAATCGGATGAAGAAGTTATGTCTTACAATAACATTCCATCTGTGTTGTTGATCTTCACTGATCCTTGACATCCGACCCCCACCCGCCCTTCGATGTCTTGGTAGACCAGATCTTTCCCAAAAGATTGAATCCTTCCTTGTAGGAATACAGATATGGTCTCTTATCTGTTACTTCAGGTCTGTCACTATTTTATGCAAACTCAATTTGAGTTATTGCTGCAAGGAGCATTATGGATAAGAGCTTACCTTGAGAGTTTTGGAAGGCATGAGCAGGAATAACAGCCGAGTCTGTTCTGAGATGTGGAACTGAACCCACAAGTCAAGGATAAGTGAAAATCGGCAACAAAGATGGAATGTTATGTTAAGACTTAACTTTTTTTTTTTTTTTTTTTTTTTTTTTTTCCACACTGTTCCTTTTCGTGTCCTTAACTCCGCAGACAAAAAAGGCTACCAGATGTTGCATTCTGTCAAATTATGCCAAAATAGAGCTGGAACCTCTGGCCAATTTCAGACAACTGTCATTTAAATCTGTATGTAAAGCAGTCAAAATTCCAGATGGTCATGGTGCAGTCCTTCCTCCCACTGTTGAGGGATAACTGAACTGATTGTGCTCTGCAGATGTCCAGGATGCATGCTACCATATAAAAATGGACAGACAACCCAAGTGGTTTCTCCACTTCTGTCTCTGAGCCAGTCATTTCCAGTTCAAAGCACTGCACTTTGGTCTCCTTACAGCCTCCTGGGTGTTCAAAAAAAGTTTGGTAGTGGTAGTAGCCCACCTCACGTTGCTGGGATTGCAGGTGTTCGTATACTTGGACTGACTCATGACTGCCCCCACTAGGAATTTTCTTCTGCAAGCCAGGGACTCATTGCTCCATCTTTGTGCTAACTTTGGTATTACTGAGAACACTGCTATATCAAAGCTACTTCCTGTCAAGACCTTAGAATTTATCCGGGCAAATCTGGACACCAAATTACAGATAGCCAAATTGCTTAAGAACAGGATTCTTTCCCTTCATTAGCAGGAATAAGTGGTGTTGAACATTTAGAAACATTAAGCAAAACTGATTCTACTTTTAGACTTGATGGCGGCGACCATCACCTTAGTTCCTTTGGCGAGATATTACACGTGTGTTGCAGTGGATCTTGGTGGTACAATGGTCCATATTGCTCCATCTCATGAAGTTTCATATCTTACAAAAGTTTGCAGGTCTGATAACCTTTGGTGGTTGGAGTTGCTAGAGGTGCTGCTAGGTCAACTGTTTATTCTGCCCACCCGCAAGGCCGCAGTGACCTCAGATTCATTCCAAGGGCAGGGGCATTTTTTGAGAAGGGCTATCCAAAGCATACGGTTCCCTTTAGAGACCAACCTGCACATCACTGTCATGATGAAGGCAGTCCTCCTAATGTAGGCTTTTCATGACTCCCTCCCCAGGGGTGTGTTTTCTATATGGACCGACATGTCAGCAATTTGGTACATCAACAACCTGGGGGGAAGAGTTCTTGCCCATTATGTCGAGAGGCTGAGTTTGTCAGTAGGCACCTTCAGTTGCATCAGGGCAGATCCAGTTCATCCAGTCTGTTGTATCCGATATATGGGTCATAGAGACACCTCTCTGATCTGATTCAGCAAATTCATTGCTCCAGTCTTGAGCACTGAATCTTCCCTTCCCATAATGTCTTGCTCCCCCAATGACTAGCCCAGATTTTGTTTGTTGCCTTTTGTAGTAGCAGCAAGATGTAGGCAGATAAGCACTCTTATTTTTGCATTGTTGTGTAGATTTTTCATTCTTGAAGTGTTAATGTTTGGAATTCAGCAGTCTGTTTGCTAGATCTTCATCTTAATATTTTGATGAAATATTTTTTCCTTATAGCTCTTAGTGTTTCTTGTCATTTTCTTTCCCACCATTTTTGTAATTACTTTAATAGTGATGCTTAATGATTGTGTTAGTAATAGTGTTGTATACCTATACACAGTAATATGGATCTTCCAATCGATGGTATACTTTTGGTATGTTCGTTGGCTTGTATTTTGGTGATTAGTAAAATGTGTTGGTTCTCTTCAGTCAATATCAGAGCTCCTTGTTTTTCTTGTGCTTGTGCTTTATAGCCTTGCTATTATGGCAAAGTCTACCAGCTTCAAAAAGTTTGTTAAATGTGCTCAAAAGATCTCCACAATTTGTATAGTATGTTTAGATGTTTCGTATTTGAATGCATCCTGTGAAATCGATGCTGCCTTTGGACACAGTGCTAGCAACTGCAGTGACAAGCTTATTTTTTAAGGGGCTTATTCATGTGGATCCAGAGGCTGCAAAACCAAAACTATCAAGTCATAAGCCATCTAAGTCCAAAGACTGATCCCTAGAAAAGACTGAGTGATTCTTCAGTTCACTTTGGCTCCTAGAATGGAGAAGCATGTTGCATGGATTGCTATTTACACTACATATCTGGATCCAGAAATCTGAGTTCTTATTACTAAACAAGATTTACAAAAGAAGCAGAAATGTCCTCCCTCTACCTTATTTGGCCTTTATAATTTACTGAATTATCACTTAAGACATAGGCAAATGTTTAGTTATATAAAATAAAACAAGACATGTTAACATTGTCACAGTTGCAAGCAATATAATTGTATATATTCCATACAAATTTCAGTTCAACGTTATAGAAATTGATCATTTCCTGCCTTCACTTAAACCTCACTCCTTCTCCTGAATGTTATTCTGCTTGTACTATTCCCACAATTTCCATTCTTTCCCTATGTAATTTGCTCCTACTCTTTTTCCAAAGATCCTACTTCCAGTTCTTTTTTCTCTGTTGCAATATTCAGTACTTCATATATAGTTGGTTTACACTTTGATTTCCATTTTCTAATTGCTTTTTTGGCATTCACCAGAATTAAACTCGATAAGGTCTTTCTATGTGTAGGAAAGTCATCTCCTATATCCCAGCTAAAGTAAAAATCACTTTTTTTGCTCACCCAATATTTCTAACAGAACTGCATAAGGAGTTTTTAAAGTCTGCCAAGTCATTACACACCTAAAACATATGCTCCTAGGTACCTCTTTCTTCCCCATCATGCATCCAACGTTTGCCATCTACCTGAGCCAAGACTTCTTTGGAGTCTGCTTGCGAATATAAATACCCTTGCAAACACTTCTGAGCAAAAATTCTAAATCTTCTAGACTTTTGTTTATTTGGGAGTCATAAAGACGTCCATTGTTTTCTTTTGAATTGCTTATCCAGTCTCTTCCCAATCTTTTCCAACCTCCTCTGATTTTCTTGCAATTATAGTGCAATATTTTATATGCCCTACACATCATCCCTTTTAAACAGCAGCTTCTGTTCTAGCTCCAATTAAAAGTTCTACCAGATCGGGCCTTTTCACTTAGGATTCCCCCATCTCCTTTTCTTGTTTATCCTCTGATTTCAGTCTCTAATAGGGAAGGTAGTCTCTAGTGTACAGTCCAAATGTCCTTTTTCCATTTTGTTACCTTTTTAATTTGCTCCAATACCTTGGCTCTGTTGGTTTTCCTCAGTAAATTCCAGACCCTCTTGCCTATTCCTTATACCCCAAATTGTAGTCATCCCTATTGGTGGGATCTCCTTTCTACATTCTCATGTTGACTTGGTTCTTGGAATATTTTCTGGTACTTTATGGATATAGTATTCTGCATGGCTGTTCTCCTTATGGATCTGCATCCAAAATCCAACACCCTCCCTATTTCTTGAATAGCCCTCCACCCCCATATTATCATTCCTTTCCCATTTGAATTTATAGCTTTCTGCTTGTGTTATGTATGAGCCTTAACTGTGTAGCTCTAAAGTATTCCTTCAAATCAGGTGATACTATACCACCTTGTTTTGTTGGATCAACTTATTCCACTTCACCTTTGCCCTCTTCCCCTCCCATATAAAATCCTTCAACTCTATTAATTACTGTCCACAACTTCTCTGGTTGATAAAAAGTATGTCTAACCAGTATATAAAACTAAAGGGACTAAAAACATTTTCACTGCTTGTATCTTGCTGTCCATAGCCATACAAATGAGCATGTTTTGTAGTCCAGTCTCGCCTTCATTTTTACATTTGGGTTCGGAGCCGATCCTCTGCTCCGACTCGGCCGATTTATAAGCTCAAAGACTTCTGGTTGGCTCGTGGCTAAGCAGGTATCCCATAGTGCACCAGTACAAACCCCAGATCTCATTTGCCGCGTCGACTAGTTTGGTTGTGCTTCTCTTGGCTCTGGCCAAGTGTTAACTTTTTTCTTGCTTACATTGTTAAAATTTTTGGTCACAGATATATTAGTTTAGTACAATTGTTGTTGCATTAGTACTTGGTTACTAATTCTTAGGTAATTAACTCTTTGCGCCCTTTGGGGCAATCGTGGGCCTTGGGCCTGTTAATGTAGTAATTTGCTTTGTGGTATCCTGTGCACCAGTTTCTTTCTTAGTGCGGACAGCTTATTACAACTAGTGTTTTTTTGGTTTTCCAGTCTACAATTTTGTAGAGCAGTTTTGGTTTTGGGCAGTTATCCGCTGGTGTTCTTTGCTACGGTTGTGGATTTCGTTGTTCAAAACTCCAGTTCCAACTTCTTCTGTTAATCTTAACAGATTCAAGGTTTTTTCTGTGTGAAAGGTTTTTCTGTGAGTGCGAATTTTCGCTGGTCTATTTAGGTTAGAAAACCTAGCTGTCCCTAACCTGTCTGGACTAGGCCAGTTTAGTTAGAGAACCTAGTCCTCATGGTGTCTCTTCCTCCTTCAGGGCTAGGCCCGTTTAAGTTAGAGGATCTAGTCCTCTCTTTTACTTCTCTTCTCTTTCCTGTCATCTGTGTGTGTATGTCTAAAGAGGTTAAGGAGCACAAGCCTTCAGGCTTCAAGAAATGCATGAAGTGCTCCCAAAAAATGTCATTGACTGATGGTCATGGTCTGTGCCTATTGCTTAGGGGCCATCCATTTGCAAGAGATTTGCTTGTTCTGTCCTGCCCACTCCCCTAGAGTGTTACAGGAGAGAAAGAACAAGCTAATTCTAAAGGGTCTGTTAAAGCCTTCCTTTGAGGAAGCCTTGTCTAGCTCTTCCTCTTCTTCCAAGTCCACTAAATCTGCAAAATTTAAGTATTCGAAAAGACCTTCTCTGGCACCGGCTGGTGTCTCGGAGCCGCCTCCTAAAGTGGCAAAATTGGCCTCATCGGCTCGACTGCCTTCGGAGTTGACTGAGAGCAAAATTGTGGTGTGACAGGGTCAGATCCTAGTTTGTCGGAGCCGGCCACTGAATTTATGGAACCTGCTATTCCTCCAAGATCAAGATCCCAAACTATGTCCTCCAGGTATTCCAGGAGCTAAGTTGTCTGCTCTATCTAAATTGTTGTCTGCTCCGACCCAGTTGGTTCCGGAGCCTATGAAACCTGTGATACCCTGTATTATTGTTCTTCCTCTGAGCCAAGCTGGTTTGTTGGAGTTGGAGGGCTTGGTGCCATTGGTGGAACCCTCAGCTCCAGCTCCACTTGCGGTTGCTTTAGAGCAAAGCGAAGCTCCAACACTTTCGGTGTCATCCGTTGTGTCCAGGGGCTGAAGCTCTCTGGTCGGCACTGACAGGGAATGTTGGAATTGGTCTTCGGTTCAGTCTCTCCCGATCGGCCCTTCAGCTAGGGTGAGTTTGGACCCTGTCTATCTCGGAGCCGGATAGCTCTGGCGCCGATGGCATCCTCTGTCTCTTCGGAGTGGGAGAGGCCCTCCTGAGCCGGAGAGGTAGGCATTCGAGGTGATGAGCGTACTGTCCAAGTCATCAGTTGCCACTAAAGGTACCAGCACTCTTCCCCCCCCTAAAGCACCCACTTCGGTCTCAGCCCCTACTCTCTCCAGAAACGGCAGAGACCCTCAGCCTCAGGAGCCACCGGCTGGTGGCCCCCACTTTTACTTGACCTCCCCAGATTACCCTTCTGAGTTGCCCCCCAGGAAGAAGACATAAGAGGAAGGATATTGACTCCCAGGATGAGTTTTTGACATCTGACACTGACCTCGAGGAGTCAGAAGGGTCCCCCAAGTCGTCCTGTGATGTCTCTTTCGTGGACATCCTGGAGATCCTTAAGCAGAGGTGCGGCTGGCCCACTGTTAACCTTTTTGATGAGGAGTCTGTGTACCTGAAGGCTTTCGGGTCTCAACCTTCTGCCTCTTGGGTGTCTTCACCTTTTGACGAACTGATGGATTTAGTTAGTCGAAAGGTGTGGGATACTCCCAATGTCTTAAAGCCAGCCCCTAGGTGATCCAACAAGTTTTTCTGCCCCTCCAGATAAAGACTTTTTGTCCAAAGGTGTCCCCATAGATGCTATGGTGGTAGCGGTGGCCACTAAGGAGGAGCTTGCTCAGACTTCTGCTGTCCATCCGCCGAATAAGGAGTCTCGACAGACGAACATGTATGGGAAGCATGTCTTCAGTTCAGCGGCTTTTACTCTTTGATCATTGAACTATCTCACTCACTTCACGTAATTGCAGAGGGATCTCCTTAAGGAGTTGGGAGATTCTATACAGGGTACATGTACTGCGAGAGTTCCTGACAAGATTTCTTCTCAGTTGTCCACCCTAAATTCTATAGTTAACTCCTCCATGCGACTTATTTCTTATGCGGCTGATGGAGTGAGTAGAGCAGCGGGTTCAGGAATTGCCCTAAGGCGTCACTCCTGGATGAGCTTGTATAATTTTGCGGAACCATTCAAATCCAGTTTCACCAACGCCCTTTTTGATGGTTCCTCATTGTTTGGGTCTAAGGTGAAGGACACACACACTCTGTGTGAGCAAGAAGGAAAGATGCTCTCTGCCGTGGGAGTAAGTTTTACTGTTCCCTCTAGACCATACCCTAAATGTCAAAGGTGCGGTAAAATGTGGTTCAAGAAGTCCCAGAGGGTCTTTCCGGATACACAGGGTGAAACCTCCTCCAGAGGCAGAGGAGGAGGAGGAAATGGGAGACGTCACCCTAGAGGCAGGGGTGGTCCGCAATACCAACAAGGTCGTGATTCCTTTCAGGGATGGCCATATCAGCGTTTCTGATGTGGGGCCCGACCGCATTTCTCTGGGGCTGGTCGGGGGTCGCATTTCCTTTTATCCAGAAGCCTGGCTAAGTATAACCCAAGACAAGTGGGTACTAAGAGTTGTTATCGGAGGCTATATCATATCATACCCTTTTCCCTTCCACCATTTGTTCCCAAGAAGATCCCAGATGGTACCACCCAATCTCTGGGATCAGGCAACTGTGGAGATCAAAAAGTTGCTCTTAAAAAGAGTCATCCAGCCCGTCCCAGCAGACCAGATAGGATCCGAAACTTATTCCAGGTTCTTTTTAGTCCCAAAACGAACAGGAGACTGGAGGCTAATGTTGGACCTCAGCAGATTAAACGAATCCGTGAGGAAGGAGAAGTTTCGGATGGTAACACTGCAGCCGATACTCCCTTTGCTAGGGAAAGACTATTGGATGTGCTCAGTAGATCTCCAGGATGCCTACTACCATATAAAAATGGACAAAGGTGTCCAGGAATCCTCTACGCTTCCGGCTGGGAGCCAGTCACTATCAGTTTCGTGCTCTGCCTTTTGGTCTCGCCACAGCCCCCAGGGTGTTCACCAAATGCATGGCGGTTGTGACAGCTCACCTGAGACGTCAGGGATTCCAGGAGTTTCCGTACTTGGACTGGCTCCTGACCGCCCCCACCAGGCATCTACTTCTCCAAAACAGGAACCCACTATTCAACTTTGTGCTCAATTAGGGATCTCTATAAATTGAGAAAAATCTGCATTATTGCCCTCTCAGTCTGTGATTTTTATAGGCGCAGAGGTAGACACAGTGAACATGACAGTTAGTCTTCCCGCCGAAAGGGCACAAAATTTAATCTTTCAAATTCAACGCTTTCTCCCGTTGTGGAAGGTCAAAGCAAAGTGGGTTCTTCAGCTCCTCTGGACTATGGCATCCACCATCCTATTAATACCATTAGCCAGGTTGCACATGAGAGTTCTCCAGTGGCTTCTGTTTTCCCAATGGTCCTTCCAGTATCTTACACTGAGTCACCCTATTCTGCTGATGGAATCATTGTAAGGAGGACCTTCCTTTGGTGGATAGCACCCAGCCAGTTGACAACGGGTGCCCTCTTTCCTGCCCAGCCCGTTGCCACAGTGACAACGGATGCCTCCCAGATCAGGCTGGGGGGGCATTATCTCAGCAGGACTGTCCAAGGCACATGGCAAGAACACGAGGTTCACCTGCATATCAATGTTCTGGAGATGAGGGCAATGCTCCTGGCGTTGCAAGCACTTCAAGACCTTCTTCCTCTAGGGACTATTGCGATAAAAACAGACATGTCGGTAGTTTGGTATATCAACAAACAGGGTGGTACCAGATCTTAGCCACTCTGTCGAGAGGCCATGCGAGTTTGGGAATGTGCGATTCCCCCCCCCCCCAGCGCTTTCTGGCAGCAACGCACATCCCAGGGATGACCAATGTGATAGTTGACGAGCTCAGTCGGGTGATCCTACTGCCTCACGAGTGGTCTCTGAAACAGTGGAACAGATTTTCCACAAATGGGGACAGCCTTGCTGTGACCTTTTTGCCAGTCCAGTCAATGCCATATGCAGCAGCTATTTTTCCCTAATTCCCCCTTCGGGGGAGACACCCAGAGACGCTCTAGCTCACGATTGCCCCCTGGGTCTTCTGTATGCTTTTCTTCCATTTTCTCATTTCCAAAGTGATTCAGAAAACTAGACTGCTGGGATGCAAGTTAATCCTCATTGCTCCTTACTGGCCTTGTCAGGTTTGGTTCCCCTTCCTCGAGCCTCTTCTGGACGATCCGTGGATTCTGGACCCAGCTCCACATCTTTTGACTGACATGTCAGGGTCGCTACATCCCTCGATCCACACTCTCAAATTGACAGCGTGGCTGCTCCAGTTACATCCCTAGTCAGGCTTCATGATGTATCTGCCTCAGTGTCACATATCCTTATATCCTCCCATAAACCTTCAACTAGGAGACTGTATGGCAGTAAATGGAAACATTTTTCTATTTGGGCACAGAAAATGAATGTAGATCCCTACACTGCTTCTATCCCTGTAATTTTGGAATTTCTCTCCGAGCTTTTTCAGCAAGAATCTGTCGCTGCCACCATCTGAGTTCAGTTGGCGGCTATTTCTCATTTCCATTTAGGATTTCCAGACACCAATTTAATGTCTCATAAGCTATGCAAGACATTTTTGAAAGGAGCCACTCTATTGAGGCCACCTCTTCAAGAGCCTGTGGCTTCTTGGGATTTAAATTTTGTATTGTCCAAACTGACATCTTCCTCGTTTGAACCTTCTCACTCATCCTCAGAGAAATTTTTATCTTGGAAGAATTTGTTTTTGGTGGCTATCACATCTGCAAGAAGGGTATCAGAGCTATAAGCTCTACTTATATGTTAAGCCACCTTATCTGATCTTTCATAAAAACAGGGTCTCACTGCGTACTAACCCCTCCTTTGTTCCCAAAGTTTGTTCTCACGCCACCTTAAATCAATCCATAGAACTCCCATTTTTTCTTCCTTAATCACTGTAATGCAGCTGAATATTGGTTTCATCGGCTAGATGTTCATAGGCAGCTGTGTTTTTATTTGCATCGGACCAAGGACTTTAGGAAATCAGATCAACTGTTCATCTCCTTTTCTGAATCTAGATTGGGTTTACCAGTTTCTAAAGTGACGCTATCTAATTGGATTTTCAGTTGCATAGCGTTTGTCTACAATTTGGAGGGCAGACCTTTACCCTCCAGGATCAAGGCTCATTTTACCAGGTCTCCGACTACCTCTGCAGTCTTTCAAGCCGGGTCCCACTTGATAATATTTGTGCAGCAGCTACGTGGGCTAGCCCTCACACTTTTATTACACATTACAAATTAGATTTAGCTTCTAGGGCTAGAGCATCCTTTGGCTCCACGGTGCTCAGGAGTATTTTTCCAATGAGCCACCCAAGAATAAGATGCTAGGGACGCTGTCCCATACGTAAAAATGAAGGTGAGATTGGACTACACAACATAAAGAAGTTATGTACACTCCATAATGTTCCATGTTGGTAGTCCATCTCACCATTCATTTTTACCAACCCGCCCTCCTGTCCCCATCCTGGAAGTATCTGGAGGTATTAATATTTTGGTTATTATTGGCTGGAGACCCTTTAGTATTGGTTTGTCTTTATGGATATTTCTTCTAGTGAGCAGCAAACAAGATCTGGGGTTTGTACTGGTGCACTACAGGATACCTGCTTAGCCACAAGTCTGAGCCGAGGATTGGCTCCGAACCTGTACGTAAAAATGAAGGGTGAGATGGACTACCAACATGGAATGTTATGGTGAGTACATAACTTCTTTTTCTGGTTTTTATATTATCTTTTGTTTAGTCTCTTCCTATACATCATTAACTGCCATAATAGAATCTTTTTTAACCTAAATATTTCATTTTATTATGGCCTCATAAATGTGGCTATTACTGATCAAATTCATGTGCGAGTACATAATTTAGAGCTATAGCCTTTGATCTGAGGTCATTTTCATTCATTCCTCAACCTGTAAGTCTCTGATCCAACCCTCTGATCTGAAAAGACCTCTTCCCAAGCTTGAGATTCAATGCTCGAGCTCCTTCTAGCCTACCTACAATGCCTCATTCCCCAGACTATCTCAGATCTTGTTTGCCACTCATCTGTTAAGCATTTGAGGTATCGTTGCTCCAGAATTCCTCCAGTGTTCTTGAGTAATTTAAAAACGAGTCAGTTTAGTAACCACCTTCTTATCTTGCTTATATTCCTATGCTGTTCTTTCCCTGTTAGAGAGCCTTTAGCATAGTTTATTTAATTTGTTCGGGTTTCTGTCGGACATAACTTTTTCTCACTGTCTCTCTCACTCTCATTTTATTAAAAAAAAGAAAAGAAAAAAAACGCTTAGTTGTGGCTGATCCGCTGCCTTGTACAACATCAGACAACCTTCAGATTTCAGAAAATGCACTTCCTGTGGGCACAAGA
Source organism: Protopterus annectens (assembly GCF_019279795.1). Classification (NCBI taxonomy): domain Eukaryota; kingdom Metazoa; phylum Chordata; order Ceratodontiformes; family Protopteridae; genus Protopterus; species Protopterus annectens. The sequence goes on from NC_056737.1 coordinate 307,339,707, forward strand.
TCCCATTGTCTCATGCCCACAGGGAGTGACTGTAGTATTTAGGCCCTGTTCACCTAGACAGATCTTGTAGCATGTTTGATAGCATCCATCCACATGCTGTTGTGGATCAGAGGAACAAACTCCACATAAAGGGTTTGCTTCCTTCGTTATCTTTTGCTGACCCTCCACTTCAGGGGTTCAAATCTCCCTCCAGGAAACATGAGACTTGGGAGGCCAGAAAACGCTCCCCCAGATAGGTAGCCTTCCTCTGCCTCCAAGCCTACCAGGAAGGCGCCAAAATCTTTGCATCCAAAGACTCAGAACTAACCTTTTTGATTCCACATTGTCCTCCACCTCATTCTCCACTTGCCAGTTTGGAGCAGTGCATGTCAGTGTAGAGATCCCCACCCGGGTCAATATCAGAATCGCGAACGTTCACTTTCTTATCTTACATTGTCGACACATAAACAGTAAAACCGTACAACATCGAAGAGATAAATGGAAATCTCCATAAGGAGAGATTTCCGTTTACTTCTGTGATGACCATGCCTTGGCCCAGCAATCAAGGAGCCTCATTCCTCACCACTAACTCCAGGGAAGTAGTCTCATAGAAGAGGAAAGGATAACTAATACACACAGTAAAATACAGTTTCCCTTAAGTGCACACACAGATCAGTCAGGTGGGGCTGGTTGCTCCTTTGCTCACCAGGTCTCCAATAAGACTCCCCACTGGCACAGCTATAGGGTCCAGGTCTCAGTCTAACTGGGCAAGCTAAAACCTCCAGTACCCTCTGTCCAACCAGTGCTTCGTGTGTCTGCCCAGGTAGCTGACACACACACACACACACACACACACACACACACACACACACACACACACACACACACACACACACACACACACACACACACACACACACACACTGAGAAGAGGTTATACAACCAACACAGACTTTCCTGGGAAAAGGCTGGCACAGGTTCTCCAGCTGTGCCCCTATTACCCAGACCATACGGTAGTAATTCCTGACACCACCCAGTTAATTATCGGCTACTAAAAAGCCCTTAAAAGGATGTCCAGTTATTAGTGTGCAATATTAAAATCCAGTGGTAGTATGACTAATCTGTCTCAAGCCTTATTGGAAGGGTTTATTATGATAAACTCTATAAATATTAAATCTACTCTAAAGCATACTTTATCTCTACATAAACCAGCCACAGGTAGAAGGTTTTAAAAATATTTAATAAATAGGTTCATAGGTTCATACTAGGCTATCTGCCCAAGGGCATTTATAAGCCTAGCCCATAGTTATGTGGCTTTCGCCACCTCTTTAGTTTGAATAAAAACTATGCCTATCATTTTTCTGTGCCTCTGTCAAGCAGTGACACTGAAGTAATCCCTGGGGTATATCTGCGATCTCCCATCCATTGGTCAAGATTCCTCTTGAACAAGGCCAGCGAGGTGCTCTGCCTCACATGTACCGGGATTTTGTTCCACAGCATAGGGAGTCTCTGGGTGATGAATCTGTCCCTCCAGCATGTTCTATTTATAACCGTGTCAAGGTTTAAGTCTCCGCCCTTGTGGTTCTGAGGGATCTAGATTTTTGAGGTGAAGCATATTCATCAAATCTGGGTTTGACATGGCCTTATATGTCAGGCACAGGTCACCTCTGAGCAAGCGGTATGAGACTGAATAAAGCTGGAGTTCTTTCAGTCGGGCAGCATAAGACATATTTTTGAGACCCTTTATCCTTTTGGTGAGGAACTTTTGGGGCCTTTCAAGCTGCATCAGGTGTTTGGTCAGATGCATTCGAGCGGGCATTGTACTCAATCATAGGTCTAATGAGTGATGAGTACAGGGCGATGACCTCCCTTGATCTAGATGTGAATCCCTTCATGATCAGGTGGGCGATATAGAAGGTTTTCCTAACTACTTTAGCAACATGAGTGTCAAACGAAGACTACTGTCAACTTGGGTCCCCAGATCCCTGATGACTTTTTCTGTGCTCAGTGGATTGTCACCTATATGGTAGCTAGGGGTAACCTTGTTTTTCCCGAAGGTATGACTATGCATTTTTGGCGTTTAACTTCAGGCCATGGCTCTGGCACCAGTTATCCGCTTCTGTGAGGCCCTTCTGGAGGATATCTGTGTCAGATGTGTTTTCGACTATGGCCCAGTTTGCAGTCATCTGCAAACTTTGTCAGCCATAACCCTCCTGTGTTTGCTTGTACTTCAGAAAAGTAGATGCCGAACAAGAGTGGACCCAGGACTGAGCCCTGTGGGACACCACTTGTGACAGGCTTTGAGTCTGACATGGCTCCAGCAACTCTGACCCTGTGGGTTCTGTCGCTAGCCAGTTTGCAACCCATCTTGTGATGTATGGGTTTACATTCAAGCTGATGAGTTTTTCGATGATACCTGAGTGGGGTATTGTGTGAAGGCCTTTGCCAGGTCGAGGTAGGCTGTATGGACTGCCTTTCCTCATCAATGGCCTTGGTGACTGTCTCGAAAAAGTCAACCAAGTTTAAGAGGCAGGATCTGCCTTTGACAAAGCCAAACTGGGTTGGATCCAAAGTCTGCAAGTTCCCTATGTCTTTATTTATGAGTTCCATTATGATCCTCTCCATGGCTTTGCAGATAAGGCTTGTCAAGCTAATGGGGCGGTAATTTCCAGGGTCTGTGGAGGCACCGCCCTTATGAAGTGGGACCACAGTCGCCGTGCGCCACTCCTTGGGCAATGTATCCTGAGGTGAGGCTAAGATTAAACAGCTGTCCTAACTGTGGGTTTAATTCCTCGTTGAGTTCATGAAGCACACAGCCGGGGACACCATCCGGTCCCATGGATGCTGTGTTTTTTGCCTTAGTGAGGGCAGTTCTCACCTGGGCATTGGAGATGTTTGGGGGGCTACAATCCTCTGGAATAGATATCTCTCCTTTTGGGGGGGAGGGGGGGGGGGGAGTTTGCACTGAACCTGTCAGCCAGTGTGTTAGCAATGTGTGTAGGTTCAGTAATTTTCACATCATTTTGAACTAATTCTGAGCATATCTGGGAGTTTCCTCCTAGGTTTCTAACATAGCCAAAGAAGGCCTTATGATTGTCTTTAGAGTCCTTGGCGATTTTTCTCTCAAAATTTGCCTTTGATGATTTTAAGAGAGCTCTTAGTTTTTTACTTATAATGATCAAAGGTGTCTTACCTTTCAAGGATTTTGCTCTATCTTGTAGTAGCTTCCTCCTTTTGTTGTAGAGCTTGTTTATGGCTGGGGTCCACCAGACTGGACGCTTGCCTTTGGTACAGAGAGTCTTAGTTTTGTTTGGGATTGCCTGATCCATGCAGTCCTGTAGGTGCTGGTAGAAGGCATTTGTAAGTGATTCAGCAGTTTGAGTAATGTTTACCACTGGCTCAGGGGCCTTAAAGGAGACCACACTAGTACCACACTAGTTTTTAGAAGTGTGAAATCGGCTTTTGAGAAGTTTTTCACTGTGGTCTTTTTTGTTTCAGGTGGGGGCGGGATGAGGACCTCCAGCGAGATTAGTTTATGATCTGATCTCACCAGTGAGGGGTATACTTCCGGTGTTGAACATTTTGATCCCATGTTCGTGATGATGAGATCAAGTATGTTTTCACCTCTTGTGGGGATGGTGACTAGTTGTTCCATGGCATTTGAGTTTATGAACTCCAGGAATCTTTGGGTTAGAGTGTTCGGGCTTGAGTAGTGTTCCCAGTCTATATTAGGGTAGTTGAAGTCACCTAGTATGATGGTGTTTGGAGATGCATTTATCCCCTCCAATGTTTTCAGGAAGGCCATGTGAGGTTCCTGAGTTTGAGAGGGTGGCCTGTAACATGCTACAAATTGCAGAGCAGTCTTGCCTATGGTTAATTGCACCTGGATGGTCTCCGATGCATCGTGCGTTGCCACCAACCTTGAGGTGTGGGTGTCCTTTATGAATATGGACACCCCCCCCTCCTTTCTTGGTGTTGTCCGGATTTTGGGGCGGAACGTATGATATGAGGTGAAACCTGTTAGTGCTGGGGTGCTCTCAGGAGCCTTGAACCAGGTTTCTGTCACAGCACAGACATCGATGTTCTCCATTTTGAGAAGGGCCTCGAGTGCGTGCATCTTGAGATTGAGACTTCTGGCATTGAGCAGCATTACCCTTAGTTTTTATGCTTTATGGTGTACTAGGGTGGTAGGTTTAGAATTTGAGCCTTGCGTAAAAAGGCACTATGGGGTGGCAAGAGCCTTTGCCAATATCCGGAAGCCCAGGGTGACGGGTGCAAGCCGTCCCTTGGCAGCGTGGCTTGTCCAGCATGTCATCCCAGGCAGACAGACATTGGATCCCCTTTGAATGACACCAGAATTTAAGCCAATTATTAAAGCTGATCATCTTATCACTGTATTGTGGCATCATTCTAGGTGAAGGTAGGATACTGCTCAAGGTCAGGGTCATACCTGCCTGGGCTACATAATCAGAGAGCTCCTCGGCGTCCCTTTTCATGTAGTCCAGGAGGTACGTCTCAGGTCGTTGACACCAGCGTGGACAATGACTGAGTCATACTTGTACCTGCTGTTGAGAGACCTGAGTGCTTGCGTTATGTGGCGGATTCTAGCGCCCGACAGGCAGCTTACTGTGACCTTCTCCTTACTCAGTCTGGTGAGCGGGACGTCAGTGTGTCTGACTATGGAATCACCAATGACAAGTGTGTCTGGCATTTTGTTTGGCCTTAAGGGCTGTGACTGTTTGACACTCTGACTGTGTGGTCTATGTGTTGCATGTGTTGGGTCGTGAGGTGGTAGTTGTTTGGGTGTCTGCTTTGGTGGCCTCTGCTGTTTTCGTAAATTTTTGATCAGAGCCTCCCCGTATGTCTTTGTGTGAGTATGTGTATGATTTGAAGTTGTGATGGTACCATGTGTGACTGGGTATGTATTGTGTGTGGTTGCCTTCTCCTCCTGTCTGGTCTTGCCAGTCCTATGTTGAGAGAGCTCAGCCTCCAGTTTGGCCGTATAGTTGCATCTCTCGCATGTATTTGTGTTTTGTGGGAGAAGGAGAGGATTGTCTGTGTACATGAGGCAATTGTAACATTGCCTCAATATTCCCAGGTTCACCAGTTGAGCTGGAGAGGACACTAGCAACTGATCCCTCGACATACTAGAAGTAGTAGATAAAGAACTTTCAAAGGACTCGGGAAGTGGGTTTTAGGCTGGTGGGGTACTATCTATAATAAGAGTGCTTTATCAAGGTGCAAGTACTGTAGGAGTAAGTGCTAGGCTTTACAGATAGAGAATAGTCTACTTGGGAATCAAGTAGAGATGAACTTTTCAGTTATAGGATATGCTGGTTAGATCAGCAGTACAGTTTAGCGTGTTTTATAGCAGGGGGCTGAAGGGAGCTAGGAATTGGCCCAAAACGACCAATGGACTACTAGTTTCTGGCTGAAACTTCACCAAATCGGACAAAAGGGCCGCTCAGTGCTTCCCACTCCCACTGGTAAGCAAAGAAATTTCCCTCCTTCCTAATAAGGCAATGGATCAGTAACAGGAACTAAAAACAAAGCCCAGGGATCAGCAACTCTGAAACTGGACTACTCTAGTTCAGTAAAGTGGGAAAACAAGAGATTTTTTTGTTTTATTACAGAGATAAGGAAAAAAACAGACAGTAAATGCTATAAATGCTGTAAATCGGCTAGCGCACTTTAGTGTGTAGCCTACAGAAACAATTTGCAACAATTAGTAACTTAAAGTGCAATAAACAGTGTAAAATGCAGAAGTCACTTAAAGTAGCAGTAAAACAGGCGAAATGCAGTCGCTAGCTTAATAACAGTGGGAAAGCCACAAAAATACTTATATCTGGTAGAAAGTCACTCTTTCAGCTCTCTGCTGCTTGGATCACTCTGCAGGCCACCACGAGGATCTGTGCAGAGTTGGTACAAGCTGGAAAACACATGTTTAGCGTGTTTTATAGCAGGGGGGCTGAAAGGAGCTAGGAATTGGCCCAAAACGACCAATAGACTACTAGTTTCTGGCTGAAACTTCACCAATTCGGACAAAAAGGCTGCTCAGTGCTTCCCACTCCCACTGGTAAGCAAAGAAACTTCCCTCCTTCCTAATAAGGCAATGGATCAGTAACAGGAACTAAAAACAAAGCCCAGGGATCAGCAACTCTGAAACTGGACTACTCTAGTTCAGTAAGGTGGGAAAACAAGAGTTTTTTTTTTTTTACAGAGACAAGGAAAAAAACAGATAGTAAATGCTATAAATGCTTTTAAGCGGCTAGCACACTTGAGTGTGTTAGCCTACAGGTAAAATTAAGCAACAAATAACTTTTTAAGAGTGCAAAACAGTTAATCAACACAAAAACAGTTTAAATAGAATGCAGAGCTGTATAAACAGGCTAAGATGCAGTCGCTAAGCAGTAAATATTCAAAAAGCCAGAAAAAAATACTTAAATCAGTTATAGCAAATACAGTTATAACAAATGCTCTGAAATATACTGTATATTTCCAATATGTTTGAGAAGGACAGTCAGAACACAAGAAGGTTCAGGCGAAAAAGAAAAAAAAAGTTTTGTTTTACTTTTTGAAAAGGTAAAAAGGAGGAGTAAAACACAAGACAAAACTACAACACCACAGAGATATCTAAGAGTTCAGAGATCACACAAAAACTTAAAATACAGTAGTACAGGTCTGATTTCAAAGAAAAATACCTAATTAATCCTTACTAGCTTTAACTATTCCTACAAGAAATCACAGTGCTAAAACTTACATGTGAGCATAAGGCAAAGAGCGGAGTTAGATATCCAAAGTCATAATGCTCTCAGTCTCTCACTGAACAATAGTTTTTAAACACTAACCAACAGCTCAGCTGAGGCCCTCCCAAATTAAATCATTTTGACACTTAGGTTTTCCCAGTGTTCATATTGCATCATCTTGACACCTGGTCTGAGTTCTCAGGCCACAAACTGCATTATTTAGCAATCTAACACCTGCTCAGAAAATGCAATACAAGGCATTTCGCATATACACTCTAGCAGAAATCAGAGCAATAAAGCACCATCTACGTGTAAATTCTGGTCATAAACTTTAGCCTTAAAACAATGGGCATGAAACCTTCATCCAGACTCACTGGACCCAGATTCTAACATGAAAGGTTCACAACATGCTTCACTGGGCCAGTAGAGTGCAATGTTGTCACATATTTTGCATTTCCACATGTCACAGTATTCTTTTACACTCAAGAAAACATGCCTGTATTTTACATTTATTTACAAATGCCATAATTATATATCAAATTCTCTTTGATTAGACTGGCAGGCCTTCGCCCATCTCTCCCCAGTCGTCTCATCCCCCCCAGGAACTCAAGCAAGTTTTTCAAGTACCCCTTAAGAAACATTGCTTGAGAGTGTCAGGTCTGTCTGGGTGTACTCCACCCGTTTCCCTGTCTTGAGACCCCATTTGCATTGGCATTGCTACTTCCACTGTGGTGCTGCACTGACATATGCTTGCAACCCCAGACTCCATCTTAGCAACTTGACATTTTGCTGACTGGCTCTGTTTAACCATGTTAGAGGGTTGTGATCTGTCATCACAGTGAATTTTCTTCCATACAGATAAGGCTGAAGTTTTTGTAGTGCCCACACTATGGCTAGACATTCCTTTTCTACCACTGCATAACATTCCTCCCTGGGTTGGTGCCTACGACTGAGATAAACCATTGGGTGCTCTTCTCCCTCTAAGGAAATCTGGCTAAGTACAGCTCCCACCCCATAGTTTGAGGCATCCACCTGCACAACAAAGTCTTTGCTGTAGTCTGGACTGGCTAACACAGGGGGATCCTCCCAAAGCTTCCTTAAGCTTCTGAAATGCCTGCTCACATGCTGGGGTCCACACTACCTTATCTGGCCTGTTCTTCCTTATCAGTTCTGTGAGGGGAATAGCTATGGTACTATAATTGGGAACAAACTCTCTGTAGTACCATGTTGTCCCTAAGAATGCCCTCACCTGCTTTTTGGTAACCGGTGCAGGCCATGCCTGAATAGCTTCCACTTTGGCAGGTTCTGACCTTATCTTACCACTCCCCACTCTGTCCTAGGTAGGAGATCTCTGCCATACCCCCTGACATTTGCTCGGCTTAATGGTCAACCCTGTCCTCTGTATTCTGCCCAGCACCTCCATGACATGCTGAAGGTGCTCTTGCCAGGAATGGCTGTAGTTAGCAATATCATCCATGTAAGCAAAGGCAAACCCTTCTGCTCCTGCTAAGATATGATCTTACCAGCCTCTGGTAAGTCGCTGGGGCATTCTTTATCCCAAAGGGCATCCTTGTGAACTCGTACAAGCCAAAAGGAGTCGCAAAGTCTGACTTCTCCCTAGCACTGGGAGTCGAGGGCACCTGCTAGCTGCCCCACCCAGCTGCTCTAGGGCCTCATCTGTCCTAGGCATGGGGTAAGCATCCGATTCTATGTGATTATTTCATTTCCTGTAATCCACACAGAACCTGGTGCTGCCACCCTTATTTGGCACCAATACCACTGCTGAGGCACAGGGACTGTTGGACTCTTGAATCGCCCCTAGTTCCAACATCTCCTGTACCTCTTCCCTCAGAGTCTGACTGTCTCAGGCACCCTATAAGGGGCCTGCCAGATAGGCCTTTGGGATCTTGTATCCACTCACTGCTGCACCAGGTGGGTGCTCCTTGGTTTCCCAGTGAACATGCCCCCAAACTCCTGCAACACTGCTCTGATTTCTCGATCATGGGTAGGGGATAGCTGCTGGGACATTGCTACCCCTTCCACTGAGGTGTCAACCTGACCCTCACTGAGGAGAGCAGTCACAAAATCTGTCTGACTCTTCCTGCCATCCACTACAAATGCTCAGTACAAGGGCATCTTTATCATGGTAAGGTTTCATGATGTTAACATGATACAACTTGTGACCCTGCCATCTGCCCAGCACTTCCACCATGTAGTTAACATCACTTACCTTTCTCACCACCTTGTAGGGTCCCTCCCAAGCTGCCTGCAACTTGTTGTGTCTGACAGGAATGAGAACTGTCACCTGCTCCACTACAGCATACTCTCTAGCTCGAGCATTCCTTTCATACCACACCTTTTTCTGTTGAGCTTCTGCCAGGTTCTCCTGGGCCAGGCCCATGAGTTCCCTGAGCCTTGTGCTGAGGTTCAGGACATATATGCCACAACAGATTCCTTGTGAGACTCGCACTCACCTTTGCACTCATCTTGAATTAAATCTAGAGGTCCCCTCACCCTATGCCCATACAGCAACTCAAAGGGTGAAAACCCTGTGGATTCTTGGGGAACCTCTCTGTAAGCAAACAGATGGGGCAAATTTGTCCCACTCCCTCTTAAACTGATCTGCAAATGCCCGCAGCATGGACTTGATTGTTGAGTTTAACCTCTCAAGACCATTAGTCTGGGGATGGTAGGGGCTGTTCTTCATGTGCTTCACCCCACAGGACTTCCACAGACAAGCCAACAGGTCTGACATAAAATTGGCACTTCTGTCAGACAGTATTTCCTTTGGGAATATTACCCTGCTGAAAATCTCTAGCAAAGCATTTGCCATCTTCTCTGCCTCAAGGGAGGACAAAGCCACTGCCTCAGGGTATCGTGTAGCATAATCTACAATCACTAGGGTATACTTTTTCCCTGTGGAACTTGGGGTACTCAGAGGACCCACAATATCCATAGCTACTCTCTGAAATGACTCCTCAATCATAGGTAAAGGCATCAAAGGAGCTCTCACCTTGTCTCCTGCCTTGCCTACCTTTTGGCACTGCTCACAGGTCCTGCCGAACCCCGTTACATCTCTGGAAATTCCAGGCCTACACCTCTTTGTACGTTTTATGCCCATATTACCTGCAAAGGAAATATCATGGGCTATAGATAGAAGTGCCAGATGGTAAGCTCTAGACACTACCAACTGCTGTCCTTTCTCACCTTCTAGCCCTCCCTCCCTCGGGGGTTCACTCTCTGTACAGTAACCCTTTGTTCCAGTATACAGATTCCCCTTCCCTTGAGAATCAGGGGCCTCCCTCGCTACCTGCGTCAGGCCTTGCAATGTAGGATCTGAGAGCTGAGCCTGTCACAAATCTCTCCTTGTAACACTTCCCAGCTCCCCTTCCACAGGAAGTCTGGCATCCCCTGACAGCGGTGCCTCACTGTCAGCCTGTGTACTACTACTCACCTCTACCTTTGCAGTTACCCTGTCTAAAGGAACCTCAGTACCCACAAGCAGCTGTGGCTCACATTCAGTCTCACTGCTACAGCGTAGCTCACTCCCTGAAGTAACCACCTCAGCAGTCCTGGCTGCAAGTATGCAGTCTTTCTGGGTCTCCCCCAGGCTACCAGACCCACATGCTTGTCTCCTAGCCTCACTGCATGTAACTGCGCAAGTACATAGTACTGCCTCATCCAAATCCTTCCCTCTCAGGACATATGCTGGATGGTAGTTCCATACCCCTGTTGTTTCAAGACAACCTCCTGTTGGCATTTTGTCTTTCCTACTTACTGGCTCCCACACCTTTGGTTCCCCACCTTGTCTCCGTGGACATCTGTATGCCACATGTCACCACTGGTTGCATTCAAAACATTTAACCCTAGCTCCTGGTCGTGTACCTGGATTAGTGGCTTCTGCTGCTACTGGCGGATTCTGTTGGGGCAGTCTGTGCTGGCCACCATGGGTTCCTTTAGTCCCATGAGCAGTACTGGGGGTCCCTTTCCTCTGCAGGGCTGCCCTGCTTGCTAGGTATAGGTCTCCCTTCTTCCCCAACTACTGTGAAGTAGCACACTGTCTTTCAGCTAACCAGATCCACATGTCCTCAGGTAAAGTACTAAGGGCTTGTTCCCTTACCAAAAGGTCTGCCAGCCCTTCAAAAGTTGTGACCTGACATCCACTCAGCTATGAAAATTAGCGCTCAGTTCAGGAACATATTCACATACATTTTCATTTGCCTTGCATTTATGCTCACAAACCTTTTTCCTATACATTTCAGGTGTTAGCTTAAAACATTCCAACAAGTCATTTTAACAGCAGTATAATCAAAACAGTCAGTGTCATGAATTTTTGCTAAAGAAGTTACAGCTTTACCATGGAGTAAGGGGGTCAGAACCATACCCAGAGCCCTTGGTTAACTTCATATTGTTTGCATACTCACTCAAACATATGAATGAAGCTATCAAAATTATCTCCCTCTTTAAACTGTGGAAGAAATTTACTGACATTGTGTGCTTCTGTGGTCCGGTTACTCCCTTCCTTATTACCTCCATGACTCTGGCGAAGAGTCAGCATTTCCCTCTCATGCCTCCCCTGCCGTTTATTTTTCTCAGCTTGTAGACTCATTTTCTCAGCTGCTTCTAGTTCCATACGCCTGGCCTCCAACTCCAGTCTCTCTAGCTCCAGCTGGATTTCTAAGTCCACTGCAGAAAGGTTGAGCTGTCCATTCTCCGAGGATATTGTATCTCCATTGTCAGTCTGATTGTCTTCCAGGCTGCCCTTTTCTGATGCAGCCGTAACCAAGGCTGCAATCAGGTCTGCCTTAGTCAGGTTTCCATGCACCAGTCCTCTAGCCTGGCACATTTCCGCCAGCTGGCTCCTTGTCAGCTTTCCATACTCTTCCGCTGACATGCTGCCTGCTCACCCTGACTAACACTAAGCTAACAAAAGAAATAAAACAATTGTGATCTGAACTTTTGGTATACACTGTGTGGCTGTTAGAGATCACTGTACATAAGCTACAGGAATTCACTCTACCCACACCACTACAAGCCAATTAGTATGTGAAGGAGATCCCACCACTGCCAAACACTTGTGACGACCGTGCCCTGGCCCAGCAATCAAGGAGCCTCAATCTTCACCACCAACTCCAGGGAGGTAGTCTCCTAGAAGAGAGGAAAGGATAACTAATGGACACAGTAAAGTACAATTTCCCTCAAGTGCACACACAGATAAGTCAGTCTGGGGCTGGTTCCTCCTTTGCTCACCAGGTCCCCAGTTAGACTCCCCACTGGCACAGCTATAGGGTCCAAGTCTCAGCCTAACTGGGCAAGCTAAAACCTCCAGTATCCTCTGTCCAACCAGTGCTTCGTGTCTCTGTCCAGGTAGCGGATACAGACACACAGACACACTTTGAGAAGAGGTGATACAACTACAGACTTTCCTGGGAAAAGGCTGGCACAGGTTCTCCAGCTGTGCCCCTATTACCCAGGCCATACGATAGTAATTCCTGACACCACCCAGTTAATTATTGGCTACTAAAAGGCCCTTAAAACGGTGTCCAATTTTTACTGTGCAATATTAAAATCCAGTGGTAGTATGACTAATCAGTCTCAAGGCGTATTGGAAGGGCTTATTACAATAAACTCTATAAATATATAATGTACTCTAAAGCATACTTTATCTCTACATAAACCAGCCACAGGTAGAAGGTTTTAAAAATATTTAATAATAAATAATTAAAACACAAGACAAAACTATTACACCACAGATATATCCAAGAGTTCAGAGATTACACAAACTTCAAATAATACAGTAGTACAGGTCTGATTTCAAAAATACCTAATTAATCTTTACTAGCTTTAACTATTCCTACAAGAAATCACAGTGCTAAAACTTGCATGTGAGTATAAGGCAAAGTGCTGAGTTCATGTCCAAAGTCAAAATGAACAATAGTTTTTAAACACTAACCAGCAGCTCTGCTGAGTCCCTCCCAAATTACTTCATTTTGACACTTAGGTTTTCCCGGTATTCATATTGCATCATCTTGACACCTGGTCTGAGTTCTCAGGCCACAAACTGCATTATTTAGCAATCTAACACCTGCTCAGAAAATATAACAATGCAAGGCATTTCACATATACACTCTAGCAGAAACCAGAGCAATAAAGCACCATCCACATGTAAATTCTGGTCATAAACTTTAGCCTTAAAACAATGGGCATGAAACCTTCATCCAGACTCACTGGAGCAGAATTCTAACATGAAAGGTTCACAACATGCTTCACTGGGCCAGTAGAGTGCAATGTTGTCACATATTTTGCAGTTCCACATTTTACAGTATTCTTTTACACTCAAGAAAACATGGCTGTATTTTACATTTATTTACAAATGCCAGAATTATATATCAAATTCTCTTTGACTAAGCTGGCAGCCTTCGTCCATCTCTCCCCAATCATCACAACTTCAACGAAGTGCGGTCTTGGAGTTTGAATATTTTAGTAGCGGGGGGGTGAGTCCCCCATGTGAGGGCTGTAAGGGGGCTACCCCCCTTGCTTAAAGCAATTATTTCTATTTTTGACTGTTATGTTTTTATTAGGTGTTCGATGTTACTGGACTTTGACGATATGGTGTCAATCATATCGTATTCGAAGTTCAGTAATTTCAAGCATTTAATATAGTCCCTCCCCCCACTCTGGGAGGTGTCCGTAAAACAAAACATCCAGACTACCCTGTATCCTCTTCCACCAGGTCATCTTGTAGCTTATCTGAGAATGCCATGGGTAGTCTGAGAAAGTTTCTCCGGGCACAGATTCAGATGGGGGATTTTGCCAGTTTCATCCCCCACCAGATCCATGAGCAGACTTCCCCTTTTTGTCCTGTAGCAGCTCCTCTGATCCAACCTTCGGCTTCAGAGCATTCAGGTATGTTGGTCCCAAGAACTGAGACTTTGGAGCTGATACTTGTCACTTTATCTCCAAGAGCCTCTCTGACTCGCTCTGTGCCAACTGCGTTGGTGCAATGTGTCTTGGAGGCCTCAACATCTAGTCACGGGGTTGACCTCTACTCTGAAGTTTTTGGGGCCATCATTTTCCCTTGGAGCCTCTGTGTTCAACTGCTCAGTGTAGACTCTTATTTGGAGCAGAGAATTCCAGGTGCTCAGATGGCTTCTGCTTCAGAGGGACGACTCACGGGTACTCTATGCCTTCGAAGTGGTGGTGTATGTGTTCTCTCCCATCCTATGAGAGCCTCTGTTCTTACTCTCAGTGCACCTCTTTGATCGTTTTTGTTTTTGCCCCACAGTCAGAGATGTACTCTCCCATAGTGAGAAAGCTGGGAAGACCTTGTCTGCCATCAGAATCTGTTTTTCTACCCCACAGAGATCCTTCTCCAGGAACCAGCATTGGGGGGATTGGGGTTCAAGAAATCTCAAGGTCTTTTTCAGGAATCTCAGGGAGACTTTGCACCCAGTGGCCGAGGGGTTAACAGTTATAATGGGAGACTCTGCCCCTGTGGCAGAGGTGGTTCACAGAACTTTGGGTCTTGAGATTGCTTCTTGGACAAACCCTTCCAACGTTCCTGAAAGAGTGACCAACTGTCCTTCTCTAGAGGCAGTTCAGGGGTGTGTTTTTTTTTTTTTTTTTTTTTTGCACCCAGAAACCGGACAGCCGCCATCCATGACCAGTGGGTGCCAAGGATCGTATGTAAAGAATAACTTCATTCACTTTTCAGAAAATACCAAACCAAAGGCTTGCCTCCCAGATGTTTCTCCCAGTCAGTGGGAGATGGCATCTCAAGAAATTTCAAAAATGCTGCCAAAATGGTCATCCGGGAGATCCCTCCTGAGCAAATCTGATCGTGCATTTACTTGAGATTCGTTTTAGTACCAAAAGAGATTGGACCAGAGGCCAATCCTGGAGCTGATGTCTCTGAACAAATCGCTAACGAATTCAAAATTCAGGGTGGTCACAGTCCAGTCCATTTTACCTCTTGAATGGACGACTAGATGTGCTACATAGAAGGATGCACACTACCACATCAAAATGGACAAATGCTTTAGAAAGTTATCTTAGTTTCAGGTTGGGAGCTAGCTGTTACCAGTTCAGATAATTTCCATTTTGTCTCGCCATAGCCCCCAGGTTGTTCAAATGCATAGCGGTAGTCGCAGCTCGTCTCACTGAGGGGTTTCTATATCTGGATGACTGGCTTTTAACCCCTCCAACCAGGCATTTACTCGTTCAAGCCAGGGATTACCTGTTACAGCTAGGTCCCGCTCTCAACATAACAATCAGCAAGCAGAACTCAGTTATAACTGGTACAAACAATGGGTTTTATAGGAGCACGTCTGGGCAAAAGAACCCAGGCCTACCTCATGCCAGACAGGATTTTAAATTTAAGGCTGCATATCAGAGATTCTGGTTATACCAGCCCCCACATCAAATCTGGTGCTCAGGGCTGTGGGCTTAATGGCTACCACAATAACGGTCACATACAGCACACTTGTGCCTGAGAATCTTACAATGGACATAGCAGTCTGTCATTGCATAAACACCCCTTACACCTTCTGATCAAGTTATCGGGAATATGCAAAGACTCTTTGTTAGCCTCATTCCTCAGAGGTCACGCAGGGACGCACATCCCTTTGATGTTCGTTGTGTATACAGCTGCAGTCATTACAGATGGGTTATCCTGCCGTCAGACGGGTCCTCGGTTGGCCGAATTCCAAAGTCTAGGTCCGGCGTCGGTTGTCGTCCCTTCTTCCCTGACGTCAGTGCGGCAGTGGTATAAAAGAGGCAGCCAACGCCATTTTCTTTAGTCTTTCTTGCCATGCGGTGCCCGAAGCGGAATCTGTTCGCAAGTGCCAGTTGGCCAGCTCCTGAGATTTATGAAAGTATTTCAGCCTAAGTCTTCTTTAAAGCTAAGTACCCCGTTGGGGGAACTTTTCTTGCCTCAGACCGATGTCAGACAAAGTTAATAAGTGCATTTCTTGTGGGAAGCAAATACTGCATAAGGATTTCCACTCTTTCTGTATACCTTGCTTCGGGCCAGACCACGACGTCTCGGCCTGCCGTTTTTGTGCTAGGTTCAACAAGCGCACTATTGCGCCGGGCGGAGTTCGCCCTTCATTATTTTGGCAAAAAAATTAATTATATCATGTCGGATACACCAACGCCAGTTTTAAGCAAAAGACGCAAAGACAAGGACGGACATCTGAGGCCTGCACCGAGTACTGAGACCACGCTTAGGCCGACTACCGGTTCTCCGGTTCTCAGCGAGGCGCCTATGCAGCCCCTGACTACCGATGAAACTATTTTACCGGTGACTTCGGTACCCAAGGTCGCAGGCTCCTCGGTCTCCATTCCCACTGCAGATACCGACGCCACTCTTGGCGGGGAAACTGATAATTTAGTGAGGCCTGCCATTTCTGAAGGCGTCTTCAGGCCTTCCACCTTCTCTATTAAATCCTTCACTAAATCTAAAGCTGCCATGAAAACTAAAAAACAGGGTCCTCAGACCTCCTCTCAAGGCCCCATGCCTAAAAAGCAGATGCTTAAAATGGCTGAGGATTCGATAACTCTCATCAGGGGTTCTCACCCCCCCCCCCCTCTGACAAAAGACCCAGATTGGAGGAAGACTACCCTTCCTCAGACCAGGCTTCTATTACCTCAAACCATTCTGAGGACCAGGATTATGCCTATTCCCCTTTGGAAGACTCTGATGCTAAGGAGTCTATTCCCTCGGTCTCCCAACCCCCCCCCCCTGCGGACTACTCTTTTGGGGAAACCCTGCATACATTGAGGGAGCACTTCCACTGGGAAGGCCAAGATTACTCAGATTCCAAGAAAAGGCTCAGGGAATTTCTACTGCTCCCCCAGTATAGGCCCCTGGCTATCCCTCTCCTGTTTTAGATATTTTGGATGATGTGTACGCAGAAGCCAGTCTTAATCCAGATTCTTTACCTCCAGCCCCTGTTAAACCAGACAGGTATTACCGGGTTCCAGATTCTCACCAGTTCCTTTATAAAAGCCATACTGCTGACCCAGAAACAATTTCACAGGGTTCCAAGGGAATAAAGGCCTCTACTGCTAAAAACCCTTTATATTCAGAGAGAGATTCCAGAGCATTAGAAAGGTGGGGGGGAAAGGTGTATACATCTGCCACTTTGACCATGAGGGCATTAAACTGTCAATTTCATATGTTAAAGTACCAACAGTTTTTGTTATCTCAGCTGAAAAGCAAAATGACACAAGCAAAACAACCAGATTTGAAAGAGTTGCAGGATTTGTTGCATGGAGCAGAGCAAGTGGGTAAACATACCTTGCAGTGTGGTTTTGATGCTTTAGAGGCCTCGTGTAGAGCTGCTGTCATGGGGTCTGTTATACGTAGACATGCTTGGCTCGGAGCAAGCCTTACCAGATCATGTCAAAGCAAAGTTATTAGATGCACCACTTCAAAAAGATGTATTGTTTGGTGTTAAAGCTGAGGAGGTACCAAAGAAAATGGAGGAAAAAGCAAAATCTTTGCAAACAGTGAAAGATTTCTTGCAGGTGCAACCTCTACGTTTCAGCAGAAACTGGCCTTCAAAAAATTGGTCCTTTCCAGCCACGGACAGACCTCAAAGGGGCAGATACAGACGCCCAAGGGGTAGAGGACAACCACAAGGATCTTACAGAGCTAGACAGTGGCAAGCACCAACCCCAAGAGGTGAAGAAGATAGATCAGTCATTTAGAAAACAGACACAATGACTTCCCCCTATGCCTGCCAAACAAAGCTTTAATGGCAGCACCTTTGGACGGAAAACTGGCATTATTTTCAAAAAACTGGCACATTGTTACAAAAGACAAATGGATTCTGGACATTATAGACAGAGGCTACAGGTTCCACTTTCACACCCTTCCAAAAATGAGAGGCTTGCCAAACCTGCCACAAAATCAAAGGGCAGAGGCACAAAGACAAATTTCCGCTCTCATGGATATAAAAGCGATTCAAGAGGTACCTGCAAAAGAACAAGGTCAAGGTTTTTATTCCAGACTATTCTTGGTACCAAGGAAGGACAAAGATTGAAGACCCATCTTAGACCTATCCATACTAAACACATATCTACAGGTGCCAAAATTCAAGATGCTCACATTACAGCAGCTACTTCCCATGCTGGGCAAGGAGTCTTGGCTGGTAACATTGGACCTCAAGGAGGCATACCTGCATGTCCCTATCAGACAAGATTGCAGAAGATACCTCAGATTTCTTGCAGGTTCAACCCATTACCAATTCTCTGCATTGCCATTTGGCTTATCTACTGCGCCCAGAGTGTTTACAAAATGCCTGGCATCAGTAATTGCCTTCTGCAGACAACAAGGAATACAAATCTACCCATATCTGGACGACTGCCTGATCCAAGCGGACAGCAAGAACATTCTATTGCAGCATCTGGCGTTTGTAATAAAACTGTTTACCTGGGATACACAGTGAACAAAAAGAAATCAAAACTAATACCTTCTCAACAGATACTTTTCCTGGGTGCCAGCTTAAATACAACCACCCAGATGGCCTACCTCACGCCAGACAAACAAGGGCAGCTGTCTCAATACTTCAACAAAATGGCAACTGTCACCAGACTAACTGCAAGGAAAATCCTGCAGGCTCTGGAATTCATGGCATCTTGCATCCTACTAATACCATGTGCAAAGCTGCATATGAAGAAACTACAATGGTACCTAAAAAACTTATGGTCTCAACACAGCCACAGCTTGGAAACAATTATACCACTCATTCCATGCCTTCAAAAGGAATTTTTGTGGTGGGCTCAAGCATGCCAAAGAAATACAGGTCTCCTTTTCTGTGTACCTCAAGCAACTCAAATCATCACAACGGATGCCTCAGACTACGCCTGGAGAGCACACCTGGCAGATCAGTGCATTCAGGGAAAATGGTCCCAAAAAGAGAAGCACCTACACATCAACCAAAAGGAGATGCTAGCCGTGCAAAATGCTCTTATGACCTTTAAAGACCTACTGCATCCAGGCCAGCTATTGATAAGGACAGACAACACCACAGTCATGTGGTACATAAACAAACGGGGGGGAACTCATTCATACCCCCTGTGCAGGCAAGCCATGACCCTATGGAACACAGCACTGGAATTACAAATTCAACTACAGGCACAATTCCTGCCAGGGAAGGAAAACACACTGGCAGACAACTTAAGCAGAAATATGACAGACCCACACGAATGGAAGTTGCATCCTCAAGTCTTCTCAAAGATAACTCAGGCATGGGAACAGCCAGACATAGATCTATTTGCTACCCACAGAAATTACCAGTTGGAAAAATTTTGTTCAAGGACCTATGGTCCGCGGGCCTGGAAAGTGGATGCACTCTCAGTTGGACAACATTGACAGTCTATGCCTTCCCGCCTCTTCCTCTACTGACCAAAGTTCTATTAAAAGCCAGACCAGAGAGGCCACAAATGATTCCCATTGCTCCAGACTGGCCACCACAACACTGGTATCCTCTCCTAAAGAGCCTGACACATTCCCCACCATGGATCCTACCTCTAGTCCCTCTTTTGTTGTCCCAGCACAACTGCAAAACCCTTCACAGCCAGCTCAAAACCCTAAATCTAGCTGCATGGAGAATACCTTAATTTCCCAACAGACTCTCCTCTCCAAGGAGGTGCAGGATGTCATCTTGGAGGCCAGAAGACCCTCTACTAGAAAAGCCTACTCCGCCAAATGCTAACGATTTTGTTCCTGGAATCAAGAAAAGGGCCAGAATCCTTGGGTAATAAATATACCTCAAATTTTACAATACCTAGCTGAGATGTTAAACAGTGGCCTTTCCTTCTCCTCCATCAAGATCCACGCTTCAGCCATTTCTGCATAATACAATACAGATCCTCATTTATTCTCACATCCTCTATTAAGGCAGTTCCTCAGAGGGGCAAAAAATATAAAACCCCCTCGGAAACCACCAGTCCCAGCTTGGGACCTCAACTTCGTTTTGGAAAAACTGACCCTGCCTCCTTCTGAGCCGGCTTCTTCAACAGAGCTACAATACTTGTCATGGAAAACAGCCTTCCTTCTGGCTATTACCTCAGCACGCAGGGTTTTGGAACTACAGGCCCACATGGCTGTACAACCATTCATCATTTTCCATCAGGGCAGAGTTTCCTTACGAACCAACCCTACCTTCATGCCAAAGGTAGTATCAAGTGTAGCTTTGAATCAGACTATTCATTTACCTACCTTTTATCCAAATCCACAGAACAAAGGGGAGAGACTACTACATTCCTTGGACATTCACAGACAACTTCGTTATTACTTGGACAGAACAAAGCCATTCAGGAAATCTGAGCAGCTTTTTGTGTCCTATGCTACAGGTGCTCAAGGAAAGGCTATTTCCAAACAGACAATTTCAAAATGGATAGCCCACTGCATACGTTTTTGTTCATTTCATGGAAAATCTGTGCCTGTATACGTCAGATCCTACTCCACCAGGGCTACAGCTACCTCTGCAGCTTTCCTCAGGGGGGTCCCTACCAAGGACATTTTGGAAGCAGCTACTTGGAGTTCAGTGCACACTTTCTCCAAGCACTACCACCTTCCACTATACTCAAAATCTAGAGCGGGCTTTGCCACAGCAGTCCTGCAGGGCATCCTCGCCCCTCCTAGTTCCACTTAGTGCCTACCACCCTTACTTAG